>NC_142943.1:22882596-22955096 GCF_046866305.1 Octopus bimaculoides
TGAATTAGCTCCAAGAAGCCATCGCCTCTAGCTAGCTATGTGACACACGAAACCTATGTCCTTTATAACCTTCGAACAGGGGAGGTCAGCAGTGTCCCCCTGCTGGTTTGGCATCTGCAGACTAGTTTCAGGGTGTTGCCCCTTGTCAATGCAGGGCAGCCAAGCCCCAGCCAGGCGGCGCTGCTGACTATCTGTTCGAAGGTTATTTATCTAATTTCAGTGGAATCTATCCACTGGTTTTCAGAAATAGAGTTATTAATATTTCTAAGTCTCTCTAAAGGATATAGATTCCACTGAAATTAGATAAATAACCTTCGAACAGATAGTCAGCAGCGCCGCCTGGCTGGGGCTTGGCTGCTCTGCATTGACAAGGGGCAACACCCTGAAACTAGTCTGCAGATGCCAAACCAGCAGGGGGACACTGCTGACCTCCCCTGTTCGAAGGTTATAAAGGACACAGGTTTCGTGTGTCACATAGCTAGCTAGAGGCGATGGCTTCTTGGAGCTAATTCACGGCAGCTTTCGTCCTAATTTTGGGACTGCCATGTTGGCTTGGCGATAACTACTAACTTCCAGTACCGCTGCCGTAGTCTCCTTTAGAGAGACTTAGAAATATTAATAACTCTATTTCTGAAAACCAGTGGATAGATTCCACTGAAATTAGATAAATAACCTTCGAACAGATAGTCAGCAGCGCCGCCTGGCTGGGGCTTGGCTGCCCTGCATTGACAAGGGGCAACACCCTGAAACTAGTCTGCAGATGCCAAACCAGCAGGGGGACACTGCTGACCTCCCCTGTTCGAAGGTTATAAAGGACACAGGTTTCGTGTGTCACATAGCTAGCTAGAGGCGATGGCTTCTTGGAGCTAATTCACGGCAGCTTTCGTCCTAATTTTGGGACTGCCATGTTGGCTTGGCGATAACTACTATATATATATATATATATATATATATATATATATATATATATATATATATATAAAGAGAGAGAGAGAGATATAGATATATATATATATAGATATAGATATAGGCGCAGGAGTGGCTGTGTGGTCAGTAGCTTGCTTATGAACGGTGCATGCGTCACTAGTTAGTCTGTTGTTTGCAGAGAGAGAAGACGCGAGCTTCGGCTCCGTGAATAGAAAAAAAAGAAAATCCGTTAGGTGAGTCGTTTCTTTGTCCTCCGAGCTGGGCGGGAATTTATGGTGTTTTCTTTTTTTCAGTAAGTTCCTGCCTAATTTTGGGGCAATTTCGTCTGCCTTAGCGGCTTTAAATTATAGCTCGCTTTAGCGACAAAAGATATTGTGTTCTCGTCGCCATAACGGTGGACTGAGAATTTTTTGAAAACTTCTTTGGAGTAAAATTCTGTGTCGCGTATTTTCGCCAAATAACGTGTACATTCTGGTGGGCGTATTTCGCTAGAAAAAGTGGTACCCTGTGGAGTTTACCTAACTGGAGTACTATCGAGAAGAACCCTGACTATTGGATTTACTTGTTGGAGTATTATACAGAGCCAAGGATTCCCTCTCTATTCTATTTGTGTGCATTTAAAAAGAAATGTTTTCCCTTCTTCCATTTTTCTTTCTTTCTAAATTTCGGTTCATTCTTTTTCTCATTATTTTTTCAGTTTTTTCTCCTCTTTTATTTTGTTTTTTTTTCTATTTTTCTTCGGTTTTAATTTTTGGTGGACTGTTTTTGTGAACTGCTTTTGAACTATTTTTTCTTTTTTTGGACATGGCAGAGAAGGAACTTAAAAAGAAGAACCCTGTCTAGGAGTGGGAAATTATCCCACCTAAGCAGTGGTTAAAGATATGGAGGAGAGGACAGTGGTGGTTAGAACTTACTCTAAAGTTCTTGAAACCATCACCATCTTCCCAAAATCAACTATAGAGAAAGAACTGAAAGACTATTTGTCCTCTGTGAAATACATATCCCAGGGTGTCAGGCATGCAACCGTATGGTTGCTGTTTGACACCCCGGAGGAGGCTCGCAGTTTTGCGAGCCAGCCCTTGGAGGGCAACGAAATTCTGTTCCTCCCGTCGTACTGCGAGAGGAAATTAATAAGAGCCTGGGTATGTGGGTTACCCCCAGGCACCGAGGCGGGTTGGATTGAAGATACCATCCGACGGGGCCTGGGGGATAGCGGGCCCAGGCTTTTAAATGTAAGGGTATTGCCGGCTGTCGATTGCGTAGGGTAAAAAGCGATCTGGTTTTTCGAGATTTTTTTTTAATGGCTGGCTGCAGGTATCCAGTGATACTTGAAGGACGCCCCCAAGTGTCACTCGTGCCTGGAGTCAGGCCACATTAAAAAGAACTGCCCCCAGGACCATGGTAAGGTCCTGGAACAGTCACTGGAAGCCACCTCCCCTACCCGGTCAAAGGGAGAGGTGGATGTGTTTGAGAAGTCTTCAGCATCCTCAACCCAAAAAGGATTTAAAAGAAGAAAGCGGGCAACAGTGGTTGCCCGCCAAAGGACCCTAAGGCTTCGGGAGGTGGGGGAGAGACTCCGGACAAAGCGGAACAGCTCCACTCTCCCGAAGTCAGGAAGAAAAGGAAAAAAACAAAGAAGAACGGGTCATTTCAGGTGGACGATGATGTGCCGTCTGCATGTTCCGAAGTTGTGCCACCCACGATGGAAGAAACGACACCCACTCCTGAAGATGAAGAATTACTTATCTTTTTCTACAAGGGCGGGGAGGTGGAAAAATTGTAGAAGAATATAAAGAGACAGTAGATATGGCCGACACACGGGATCCCGAATGGCCTCCGCAGATAGCTGTGGAGGTCATAAGGATGTCCGTGTGGGAAAAGCTTAAAAGACTTAAAGAGGAATGTCGCATATGACCGGTTGGCCCTAACATGACATATGCCTCGTACATGAATGAGACATGGGAAATGGTGGGGTACGGGTACTCAAGCGGCACTGAAGATAATGATAGATATATTGATGGATATATCGATGAATTGGAGGTGAAAAAGCCTCGTTAAGAGAGTTTGAAACCGCATCTTATTGCATTATTTGTAGTGGTTTAAAACCTTAATTGTATTTTTTTTTAAATAAAAAAAAAACATGTTAAGTAAGAGGTTTTAGTGCCTCCTTTTTGTAAGAGGTCTGAAACCTCATATTGATTTTTAAAAATAGAAAATATGTTTTCGAGAAAAACCCAAACGGCGGGCGTTGGCTTTCGTCTCTCATTTATTCATTTATGTCATTTCATTTTCTTTTATTAATGTGTTGTCCAGCCCGCAGCTACTCTGTATAGTGCTTTTATGGCAAATAAAATGAAATAAAGTAGCTTGCTTACCGACCACATGGTTCTGCGTTCAGTCCCACTGCATGACAGTTTGGGCAAGTGTCTTCCACTATAGCTTCGGGTTGACCAAAGCCTTGTGTATGGATTTGGTAGACGGAAACTGAAAGAAGCCCGTCGTATATATATATATATATATATATATATATATATATATATATATATATATATATATATATATATATATATATATATATATAGTGGAAACGGCTTCACCAATTGCTTTCATACTTGTGATGCATGAACAATTTGACCTCGGACAAAATAATAGGCTATTCATTTGATTTTTTTTATTAACAATTATTAAACATAAAAAATATTGCTTTGAAAGTTTTTAAATATTCACCTCCGGTTTTCTAGCGTTAGTAACGTAACATACCTCTGTCGGCATAACTACAGATTTCTGTCTCCCCAACCTTGGATGATCATAACTTTCAGAAAAATGGATATTTTTTAATAAAGTTTTCTACGAATATGTGCTATATCATGTAGATTCCTAATATACTAACTTTTAGTGGGGTAAGTGTTTTATCATCTCTTCCTCTCAGTCAAACACACTGCTATTTATACGAGGGGTGTCATGATGCTCGCCGTAACATCTCCCCTGTTGAGATTTGACTTCTGTAGGAAGTGCAAACTGTTTATTTAATTTTATTCTTTTTTTCATCATCACTTCTCCCTTTTTTTTTGAGATTTTGATTTCCTCAGAAGTTTTAATACTTCTTTCGCTTAGGGATTATTTCTAGTCGTTCTGTTTGTTTATGTTTTCTATGTTTGATCCGCCTAGGTTCAGCCACTTTTGGCGTTGGAACATCGAGCAAGTCATAACAAACTTCTATTGGGATTTCTTTTCTTTCTTCGCTATGTCCAGATTTCAACTGGTTCAAATGTCATTTGTGCTCTCCTATTTGACCTTTTATTATGTACGTCATACTGCCTAGTCTTTTCGTCACTATACCGTCTTCATAATATTGTCTTTCATTCTTATATATTTTGAAATGAACTTTACCTCCTACATTAAAATACTTTGTTGTGTTTCTTGGGTTTCCCCCATAAGCTTTTTATGTAGGTAATAATTTATCAAAAATTGATTGTATCTTCAGGGCAAACATTAGCTCTGCGGGGGACTTGGCTGAACAGATGTTCGGGTTAGTGGTCGCTTAAATGTGTCTACGAAACTTTCTGCTTGCCCATTTGAATTCGGGAGGTACGGTGGAGTAGAGATGTGATTGATTGCATACCTCTCACATAATTTTTTTTAATTCGTACCCCAAAAACTGAGTTCCATTATCCGACACTATGGTGTCCGGGACACCGTATCGCGCAAAAAGTTCATGAAGGAACCTTATTGTTACCTCTGAGGCTGGTTGACTGCATTTACATATCTCCGGTCACGCGGTATAGCTGTCTACTATGATCAGATGTTACGCGCCGTTTACCGGTTTAGCAAAATCTATATGTAGCCTGACCCACGGACTGTCTTATTTCATTACTGCCCACAAGGGGCTACACACAGAGGGGACAAACAAGGACAGACAAAGGGATTAAATCGATTACATCGACCCCAGTGCGTAACTGGTACTTAATTTATCGACCCCGAAAGGATGAAAGGCAAAGTCGACCTCGGCGGAATTTGAACTCAGAACGTAACGGCAGAACGTAACCGCTAAGCATTTCGCCCGGCGCGCTAACGTTTCTGCTAACTGTCTGTCTTAGGTCTTAGGTCACGATTGGAATTTCACCGGTAGCGACTTTGCTGCGAGAGCACAACATCGGCAGGATTTCACCAAATGTTCACTCTCACTGTCCATAGTAGGCCTATACACGTAACTCTTCATTATTGATTTCATTCTTGAAAAAAAAATCCACGCTTTTGTAGTGCAGCTGGTACTACAACTCTTTGTGGGTACATCAGCACATTATCACAAATAGAAAAATTGTTCGAATTTGCATTATTTTCTTTTGCCTTCAACGTTTCTTTCATCTTCGCAATGAATTTGTCATTCTCCAATTTTAATTTCCTATCTTGAACAATTTACTGGCAGCTCCCGAATGAAGTTACGCAAAGTGGTTTTTTTAAATTTCATTTTGCGCTCGCAACGCGGCAGTTACGGTACCTTCAAATAGTTCCGTATTTTTTGGAATTAGCCTTGATAAACAATCCGCATGGCCTAACTTCTTCGATGGTATATACTTCATCTTAAAATCGTAATTCAACATTATCGTACCCCAGCGTTGTAACCTATTTGCAGTATGGGTAGGAATTCAATTTTCCGACTCAAAAATTGATAATAATAGTCGGTGTCAGTTTGTAGCTGAAAACTTCTACTGTGCAAAAATCTAAAATTTCTTCACGGTAAAAATGATCGCTAGAGCTTCTTTCACTATTTGACTATAATTTTTCTCTGCCGCTATCAGACAACGTGAGACCTGAACCACCGCATTCATATTACTGTCTTTATATTTGTGTAGCATTACTGCACCTATGCCGTATTTAGAAGCGTTAGAAGCTACAACAATCTCCGCTGCAGGAAAGAAATAAATCAGTGACAAATCCGATGTTAATATTTTTTCAATATCGTCAAACGCCTTTTGACAATTATTTGACCAATTCCACTTCACACATTTTTCAGCAAATTGTTTAGTGGAGCTCTCAATTTATGCATATTTGGTATATAATTTTAATAATAATTCGTCAGACCTAGACAAGCTTATAAGGTCGTTATATTAGTCGGAGGAGGCATATTTTTAATTGCGTCTTCCCTCGACGAGTCCGGTCGTTGTCCATTCCTGTCGATAATTTGTCCTAAATACTTAATTTTAACAATTGCAGCGTGGAAGGTGTTTATAAGCCATTTAAGAAACACACAAAAACCGCTAGATTCACTTCAACATTTAAATTTAAATGTTGAAGTGTATTTAAAAGTTTTTATGTATTTTTTAAATGGCTTATAAACACCTTCTACGCTACAATTGTTTTCGTTCCAGCACAGGATCTCAGATCAGGTCACTTGCTAAGCAGTTACATTTCCATAATATTTAATTTTAGGTGAAAACAAATTCACATTTTTCCTCACTTAGTGTGAACCCGTAATCTCTTATTTTTTCAAAAATACATTTTACATGCTCGACATGCTGATCATGAGATTCACTTTTAATTAATATATCATCCAGGTCTGGAATTGCGAATTCGCAGTCCGCTAACATTGCATCCATAGCCTGTTGAAAAATTGCAGGTGCGACCTTTAGACCAAATGGTAATCTGTTATATTTATATAGTTCTTTATGCGTATTCACTGTTAGGTATTTTGAGCATTCATCGTCTACTCTAATTTGTGGGTACGCATCTGAGAGATCCAGTTTCGAAAATATTTTACCAATCTTTAACTTCGCAAAAATATCCTCCGGAGTAGGTAGCGGATAGTGATACGCTTTCAGACATTCATTCAAGCCAGTGGAAAAATCGGCACACAGGTAGCAAACATCCTAATTTTGTTATTCCTTTTTTTAACACACAGCTGCCCATTTTGCATATTCCACTTTTTGGATGACTAATGTTTTCTAATCTGTTTAATTCTTCATTGACATGTTTTGTCGCAGCAAAAGGTACCGTTCTTTTTGGCTTATACACTGGTATTGTGTTTTCCTTAATTTGGAAGCATGCCTCAGTCTTAGTACATCAACGTAATTTATCCGACAACACATCAGGAAAAGCATTTAAAAAATATTTCTTCAATTCATCTGACTTCGTATTCTTACTGGAGGGACTATAATTTATGCTTTTACGGAAGAATTTTGTTGCATTTTTTAATGCAAACACTTTTGTTTAACAAGTTTTACCACGAAATGTAATGTCGTTTACCATTTCGCCTAAGAAGTGTAATCTTTCATCTGTGACACCTCCCAAATTTTTCGATGTTTTCTTTAATGAAAGTTTTCCAATTTCTTCCAAGTGTCGGTATCAATAATTGTAATGTCGCTACCTGTGTCTAGTAATAGTTTCACTTTCGCGTCGTTTATTTTTACATGGACATACTTTCTTTTTTGGGTATCGTCATGACTTTCCGTTGAGCAAACCGTTTTAGAAGAACTTTTTCCCGACTTTTTTTTGCTTCGCTATGCAGTACGAGCTTTTATGTCCTATTTTTTGGCAGCTAAAACATTTTAGAGTTTTAAATGGACAGTCTTTCTTAAAATGCAGACCTCCATAGCCATAGCATAGATTTGGTCGTAACATTCTTTTTTCTTTATTCCCGGTCGACATGTCTGTACTTAGGAGAAATTTTTTTCTTCAATTTTCTTTACTTCTTGTCGCAGGTTGATAATTCTTTGATATTCCTCTGCTACTCTCTGCAGAGTTACATTCTGGTTCTCCTGTTCTAGTTTTGTATTTCTGCATCTTTGTTTGCTGTCAAACCTTGCACAAAGATGAGGCATTTAAACATATCCGGAGATAATTTCTTCAGTTTAAATTTTTCGCACATTTTATTTACGATTTCTGGTATAACTGACAAAAGCTTCATCCTAACGAGTTACGCCGATAACACAAACATATCGATAGCTATCCAAACTCTAGAAGATGCCGTCACACTCTAAAATGAGCCAAACCTCATTTATCAATGGGCAGATAATGACAGATAATGAAATTCAATGCATCAGAATCTCAGGTTCTTCATTATGGAGGAAATACACGCAAAACACAATGATTCAGAGCGCTAATGAGTAATCATGTCAAATGATGCATCTTTCATCAGCCACATCACCAAACTGATCTCTATATGCCATCATTTCATAGGATGGATCCTCCGAACTTTCGTAACAAGAGAACCAGTAGTTATGCTGACTATATGGAAAATCCTAGTTCTGAGCAGATTAGATTGCTGCTCATCTTTGGCCTCCAAACTCGGTGTCATAAAAGAAATTGTAGGGTTACTAAGAACGTTCGCTAGTAAAATAACTTCGGTTAAAAGCTTTAGTTATTGGGAGCGTCTGGAGAGAGAGAGAGAGAGAGAGAGAGAGAGAGAGAGAGAGAGAGAGAGAGAGAGAGAGAGAGAGAGAGAGAGAATGAGGGAGAGAATTCTCGGCATTAGAGAGAATTTTAATGCATAAACTGGTAGACACTGTCAGCTTCCAAATACACCACCTTCGAAATCATGAGCAAAGACACTATTGTACCTGCCTGATATTTAGGGACCTCTACTGAAACATAAAAAAAAATTAAAGGCCTGACGACGATACTGGACCAACCAACCATTCTAGGATACACTCACGGAAGATCAGCTGCTACAAACTCTATGCCATAAAGCGGCAACAAAACTGAAAGAAAATAAATTAAGGTGGTGCTCCAACATGGCTGCAGTTCTACTACTGAGACCATTAACAGAATAAAAGTATGTATGTATGTATGTATGTATGTATGTATGTATGTATATATATGTATATATGTATGTATATATGTATGTATGTATATATGTATGTATGTATGTATTGTTCAAATTTACAGAAAACAAAAGACGAAGCCAGATGTAGGAACAACAAGCAGGTGTATTAGTTTAACTCTCAGAAAGAGTGGAAAAGTCTTTTACGTTTCGAGCCTACGCTCTTCGACAGAAAGGATTAAGAGAAAAAAGAATGAAAAAAAAAAGCGGAGAGAGAAAAAAAATTGTAGGAATTAACGGTTCAACATGACGAAATAACCAGAAGAAAGAGGCTGAATGGAGGGCGGATAATAACGGTGACCCGGCCAAACAAATTTAATCTTTTGCGCGCGTATGTATTTGAGAGTAGTGTCTGTGAGTGTGTATGTATGAATGGAGGTGAGTGTCTGAGTATGTATGTGTGGGAGAGATGAAAAATATGTGGACCTGTGTGTGTGTGCATATGGACATGTGTACATATGTGTGCAGTTATCATGTGTGCAGTTATGAGTGCGTGCAAACGCATTGGCCTGAGTATGTGTGTATGTGTACAAGTAATCTAGTGTATGTGTTATGTGGCTTAATGTGTTTTGTGTATTTGTCTGTGTGTGCGCGTGCGCGTACGGACGTGTGTATATGTGTGAGTATGCGTATGGACGTGTGTATATGTTTGAAGCTAACGTGTGTGTGTGTGTGCAAACGCTTGTTTATCAGTTGGTATGTGCTTGTTCAGGTGGTGTGTACATGTGTATATGTGTGTGTGAGATTGTGATCATATAGTGTGCATGTGTATAGTGTATGGAGTCTGATCAATAAGTATCCGGACTGTTGCCATAGTAACGAAGCTAAAGCATGCTGAATAGAGCTGCTTGACGAAAATTGACTTTAAACTCTGATGTGAATGCGCACTAAGTTTTATCGTTCTAGCTCACTCCCGCTGTGCTTGGAATGAACGTGTGTAGCGTGTGATCGTCGCATTGACAATGACAGAGAAAGCTGTCATGGCGATACCTACTCAGAGGCCTACACAAGTTGCAGAAAGTGTATAGAGAGGAGAGTGTGAGCCGCATACAAGTGTACGAGTGGTTCAGACGTTTCCAAGATGGCCGAAAAGATGACGATATTGACGATCGTTCTGGGACACCCGCAACCAACAGAATTGAGAAAAAACATCGCAGATATGCGTGCAGCTGTGAGGGAATCACCATTGGTGAGTTATCAGAGGATGTGCAGATTAGTTACAGTTCAGTTCAGTTCATTATCCTTGAAAATTTAGGCATGAGACGCGTGTCTGCCAAGTTTGTGCCAGGACTGTTTTCAGCTGTCCCAAAACACACTCGGGTTTCAGTTGACAAAAAATACACTCGGGTTTCAGTTGCACAAGATCTTGATTGTGTCGAGAACGATGAAAACGTTTTGAAAACTTTGCGTAGGCCTCTGAGAAGGTATCGCCAAGCTTTTGGAAAAATTTTGATGTAAATTCTCTGCTCAACTTTCTGTGTCATTGTGGGCAAAAGCTAACTGTGTTTATGCGTGTTGCATGTGTGTGTGTGTGTGTGTGTGTGTGTGTGTATGTGTGTGTGTGTGTGTGTGTGTGTGTTGTCTGTGTTAAGGAATTATGTGCTTGTGTGGGTATGGGAGTGTGCATGATGGTGTGTGGTGTGTACAGAGTTGAACAGTGTATAGGGATGCTTGTATAGTGGTATGTGCGGTGACACTATTGAAGGGTGTGTATGAAGTGGGGAGGTGTTTGTTTGTGTGTGTGTGTGTGTGTGTGTTTAATGGTGTGTGAAGTGAGTAATGAGTTGTATAATGGTGTGTGTGGTGATGGTACTGAGGTAGGCGGTATGCAGGTGTGTAGGCGGAGAGGAGCTGCTCCGCGAGCTAGTCATACATACATACGTATGTATGTATGACCGGTTCGCGGAGCAGCTCCTCTCCACCTACACACCTACGTATGTACACACCTACATACATACGTATGTATGTATTTATGTATGTATGTATGTATGTATGTATGTATGTATGTATGCATGTATATATGTATATATGTATGCATATCGCTTCCATTTTTTAAATTATTATAAATCTTTCACTGAAGAAGGAACCGGTTTCCGAGAAAGATACAAGGCTCCATCATTGGGATATAGTTAATACAGACAAATTCACATTTGGAACTTGAGAAAAGTCTTGCATATTTTTACTGTTCTACTCACAGATTGCACTTGTAATGTACGAATCAGCCGGTCAATTTTCTCTTTCTGAAAATCCCAGTTTATCCAGATTCCCCTTTAAGCATTTACTAACAAAGTCTAGTGCTCCAATTATTATTGGTATGAATGTGAATTTATAGTCTGGATATAGAAGTTGAAGGTATCGAAGCAGTTGTTTATAGATATCCTCTTTTTCTTTGATTTTCAAAGACGTTTATATCTGCAGGGCAGCTAACCTCTGTGATAGTAAACAATTTTACTCCTCTGTCCCAAACGACAATATCCGGCCTGTTATGTTTACATTTGACAGAAGTTTTGATGGGAATATTCCTCTAGTATTCCTTGAGTTGGTGTTTATGAATGTATTCCATAACGGAAGGATTTTCTAAATTTATTTCAGGCAGTCTTTTTTGCGGGTGGCATTGAAAATTGCTTTAGCAACAACATCGTGCCGCACAGGGAAGTAGTATCGTGACGACACTTTAGGACAGCTTTAGGACATGCGTAATGTCTTCCACAGAAACATGACATAGCCTACACACGTGGTTGCACCTTTGGATTACAAGAGCGTCACTGTCTCTCTTGTTCACCAGGTACTTTGTGGAAATCTCTTGTTCCTGGATTGCAAATGCAATGTGATGTAGTGATGTGATGTAGTGGTCTTGTATCCAAGAGAAGCTGCGCTTCGTGTCAATTCTACTGTCTTCTTCAAACTTCCGGGTAACATATGCTGAGTGCTTTCCATCCAGGTCTTCTCTGAGGTAAGAGAGCGCAGCTGTTTTGGGGTTGTATAGGAGACCATCAGGAGGAGAGTGATTCTTGAGGAGCTCACTGCCGATTCGTACAATGTTGCTCACTTCACTTTTCAGCACTGAAAATTATATATTTATTTTTGCTGCTGTAGTTTAAAATATCGGGCAATGTGTAGAAATTGTTTATCTATTTAAGTCACGTATTTACACGAAAGTAGTAACGAGTTTGCGGTGAAATTCTCATTTAAAGATAAATAAGCTATTTCGGAGTTTTTGGTATTATAAACCACAAAAATATTTGAGCAGTTTCGGCAGGTTGATAGTTGTGGTGTAAGAATGTTACATTCAAAGTATATTAACAATGTGCTTACGCTGATAAACTTTGCCATGACTTCAGTGGATTTTGTTTTCGTGATCACTGCTTAAATTTTGGTGGAAATCTAAGATAACTTCTTTGAGTACACATCTAAATGGTAGTGAAAGGTGCTATCTCTTTAAAGACGTGCGCGCGCGCGCGTTTGTGTGCGTGTGTGCGTTAATGTGTGTGTGTGCGTGTGTGCGTTAGTGTGTGTGTGTGTGCGTGTGTGCGTTAGTGTGTGTATGTGTGTGTGCGTGTGCGTGTGTGTGCGCGTATGCGTGCGCGTGCGTGCGCGCTTGTTCCTGCATTGTGTAAAGCTGAAAACAAAAGAGGAAAACGTGGTGACTTATGTGCAGGGGTTTTTATTGAGCAACCCTAGTTGGAAAGTTTCGAGTTTGTGTAATGATAGTGGGGATCTTTCTGACAAAAGACTAGAAGATCCCGCTGCAAGTTGGGAGGCCAGAAATGATGTACAAGCAAATCCTTTACTTATTTAATGTTGTGGACAATACTCCATGCCTGTACAGTTGAAGTGTAGCTGCGTATGAAACACTTGGTGATGGTCACAATGAATTTGTGACTCGATTCTGTGAGGGAAAAGCAAAGATACATTTCAGAAGATAGTATCAGTCACCTCTTAATGTTCTGAGATCTGTCAGCGGTGAAGTACAATTGTTGTCAAAGGTATCTAATGTGTAACCACTTAGCTGGCATGAAGCACTACAGAATTCGAAGGTAATGAGTTGTTAGTAGTATGGGGGTATTGAATGTGTTGCTGTAGTTAAGAAGTATCTGAGACTTAGTCTCAAGTACGTCTTCATAGCAGACGTTTTAGCTGTGATAATGTTGTCCAATGAGTTCTTTTCAAGATACGTAAGATATTTGGCTACCATGTGCAGTAGATTGAGTGCAGAGAATCTCCCTTAATAGTTTTATGAAAAATGCCTGGATACTAGGTTGGAGAAGAAAATGACGGATTAAAGAAGTTCATACTGAACATCTGTCATAAGTACCTACTTTCACCCTCCTTCACATAATAATAATAATAATAATGATAATAATAATAATAATAATAATAATAATAATAATAATAATAATAATAATAATAATAATAACAATAATAATAATAATAATAATGAGGGGGACGTTTAACAGGACTACACCGGGGACGTTTAACAGACTACACCGGGGACGTTTAACATGTGAGAACGATAAATCACTGCTCCGAAATTTATCCCAAAACATCGGAAATGAAGACATCGCATGGAGCCAAAAATAGCTGACAAAGGGTTGGACTATATCCGAGTAAGTAATACTCATTGAAATTTATTTCTATTTTTCTAAATATAATGATGTATTTTAACTTAATACCTCCACTACCCGCACAGCGAACGTAAACACGCTTGTTACATCAACACCAGACCATCTCCGAAACCAAACACCATGTACAAAAAAATTACAAACAGATTAAATAATACCGGTATTATTCCACCCAAGAATAACAACCGAGAAGTGCGTACTGTAAGCTTGTTACGCAAAAAGTACGAAGATCTGAACGTGCAAAACAATCTGACAACAGAAATGAACGCACCGGTACCCTACGAAAACGATGACCGTCAAAATAAAGGGCCGGACGTTGTCCCTCATGTCCCGCAAACAAAACCAAAATGGCATAAATGGACACGTGAGGAATACATTTCGATCCTATTTGCCTATTTCACAGCAGTGCTCTACCCAAAAAACGAAAATGCAACAACATATACATATAAAATATGGAAGAAAAATAATCTAAATGAAGACCTGAATACAATAATGAACCTTAATAAACTAGCTAACATACGAAGATATATTCTTAAAGCAAAAAATATCAGAAATAGAAATAGAACAATTGAAAGGAAAAATACATCAGGAAAATCTAGATAGTAGTCACACAACAATGCCAAATGATAATATAAACATTGAGATGGTAAAACACGAGGAAAAACGTAACATTTCCGGCAAAAACGAAGTAAACAAAAAACAACAAACCCAGACCGTAGAGATGTATAATAATGTACAAAAAGCACCAATCCAGAACACCACAGACAAACATATGAATGAAAAGGAAGGCAAAACAAATCTAAAACCTGGGAATAACGAAGGGAAACCTAATAATTACGATACTATGAAAATGAAAATAACCAAAGAACTGAAAACCACAGATCTTAGAATGGACCACAGATTATATCTCCCAAAAATTAAAATAGACAATAAAACAACATCAATAATAAATAGCATAAACCTGGCCGTCACGGAACTAACAACCACAAAGACAACTGGCAACATCACTGAGCTAAATGACATAATATATGCGGCAGCCACTGCAGCCACAAAAGAAGCAGGATACTCCCTCAAACCCATCCGAACAGGAGTTCTACCACTCAAACAGACCTTGTGGATAAATAATATCCAAAACAAAATTAAAAAAAGAGAAAAGATTTATCAATTCTCAACGAAATTAGTAGACAATCAACACAACTAAGTAACAAGAAGAAAACAAAAATACTGTACAAATACAACATTACAGAAAAAGAATCACCTGAGGCAAAAGAAAAGCTAAAGCAAGATATCCTTGCCAAAGTACAAAGGATCCGCCGGTATGAGAAACGCCAACGTTTCTTTGAACAAAACAAACAGTTCAAATCTAACCCCCAAAAACTCTACCAAGAACTGGGTAAAAATAAAATAGACATTACTGCAGTACCAACAGCAGAAGAAGTGGAAGAATTTTGGAAAGAAATATGGTCGGTGAAGCAACAACCTCAGAAAAGGACCATTAAAACAATGAACTTAGCCCCTGAGCAACTTCGGACACCTATAACAACTGAAGAGGTCATCCAGGCAATCCAAAGATTAAGCAACTGGAAGGCACCTGGGCACGACAAGATCTCCAACTTCTGGTTAAAACACCTGACAGGAATGCACAAAAAGCTGGCAGAAAACTTTAACAACATACTAGCAGAGCCAGAGACAATGCCTGAATGGCTCACGAAAGGGAAAACCATCTTAATTCCCAAATCCACGGAAACGGAGAAACCACAAAACTACAGACCTATAACCTGTCTCCCTACGATCTACAAAGCCTTTACTGCAATAATATCGCAGAGATTGAGTAAGCACCTGGAAAATAACCTGTTTCCAGAAGAGCAGAAGGGATGCTGCAAGGGCTCATACGGCTGTAAAGATCAATTATTGATCAATAAAGCTATAACTGAAGACAGCCGTAGAAAGGCCTCAGCATGGCCTGGGTGGACTACCAAAAGGCTTTCGACAGTGTTCCCCACACGTGGATTCTCGAAACACTAGCCATAAACAAGGTGGCACCAATTATTATAAAATACATAAGGCACTCTATGAATAAATGGCAGACAGTGCTACAGCTCCAAACAAAAGAGGGACTTGTGAAAACGAAAGCCATCCCCATTAGAAGAGGAATATTCCAGGGAGACACGCTCTCTCCACTCCTGTTCTGCTTGGCACTCACACCTTTAACTGAATTGCTAAATAGAACTGGATGCGGTTACAAATGCTACGGGAAAACAGTCAGCCACCTCTTATATATGGATGACCTAAAATTATTCGCTAGAAATGACAAAGAGCTGGAAACACTACTACAGACAGTACATGGCTTTACCAAGGAAATAGATATGAAATTCGGATTAGAAAAATGTGCCAAAGCAACCCTGAAAAGAGGAAAATTAGTTAAAAGTAGCAACATCACACTAGATAAAGCCAATGAAATAAGAGAACTAGACGAAAGCCAGCCATACAAATATTTAGGAGTCAATGAACTAGATAGGATACAACACACACAAATGAAAGAAAAAATAAAGAAAGAGTACTATAGACGAGTTGGATCAATACTAAAAACAGAGCTCAATGCTAAAAACAAGATAATAGGTATTAACACTTTAGCTGTCCCAGTTATAAGTTACAGCTACAATATCCTTAATTGGACACTAAACGAACTATCTAAAATAGACAGGCAAACAAGAAAAATAATGACAGGATATAGGATGCACCACCCAAAATCTGACATAGAAAGGCTATATATACAACGCACAGAAGGTGGCAGGGGTCTCATACAGCTGGTAAACTATTATAAAATAACCACCATAGGACTGCAAAAATACCTACTCCAGAAGCAAGGAAAACTAATACAAATAGCCACAAAACACGAGCAAAACAAAAAACTGTTTTCAGTATTTAAGGAAGCTGACAAATACAAACAAGAAATCATACTACCTAACAAATACGAAGAAGAAGAAGAAACAACAAAAGCTATAAAACAAATGAAATCCAAACTAAAACTAGAACAGCAACGGACCATGATAAAACGATGGCAAGAAAAGCCCCTACATGTTAAATACTGGGCTAAACTAAATGCGAAAGAAATAGACAGAGAAAAATCCCAGCAATGGTTGAGAAGCTCAGGACTCAAAGCAGAGACTGAAGGATTTTTAATTGCTGTACAAGACCAAAGCCTCCCCACCAGAAATTACCAAAAACATATAATGAAAAGAAACATAACAAGTAACTGTAGAATATGTGGAGATGGACAAGAAACAATAAATCATATTATCTCTGGCTGCCCAGTCCTGGCTAAGAAGGAATATATTCACAGACACGACAGAGCTGGGATCTATATACATTGGAAGCTATGCCAACACTGGAATAACAACAGAAAAAAGATGGTATAAACACAGCCAGAAAAGGTCACAGAAAACGAAAAAGCAACCATACTCTGGGATATGCCAATATACACAGATAGTGAAATTAAGGCAAATAGACCAGATATAGTTGTGAAAGATCATGAAGAAAAAAAATGCTTTCTAATTGATGTATCAATACCAGCAGATGACAACGTTTCCCTAAAAGAAATGGAAAAACTTTCAAAATACAAAGACCTGGAAATAGAGGTAACTCGAATGTGCAATCTAAAAACAGAAATAATTCCTATCATAGTAGGTGCCTTAGGTATAATAAAAAAATATTCAGACAAATACATAACAAAAACACCAGGACTTACAAATATATATAACATACAGAAAATTGCACTACTGGACACTGCACACATTCTACGCAAAACACTTTCAATACAGTAACCATAAGAGCATCACAGCAAACCACAGCACATACCCAAGGCACACAGAGCTGCGCTCGGTAGTGAAGTGAAAGCACGTTATAAAAATAAAACTACTGAACAATAATAATAATACTAATAATAGTAGTAGTAGTAGTAGTAGTAGTAGTAGTAGTAGTAGTAGTAGTAGTAATAATAATAATAATAATATTAATTTTTCTATTCATGCTCCCTTTTAAAGCCTAGCCAAGCTTATGGGCCCAGTTTCTGAACGCTATGCACTTATCAGCATACGAAATCTCTATGATATTGCAACTGATTTTTACATATGAAATGGATATATATATATATATATATATATATATATATATATATATATATATATATATATATATATATATATATATATATATATATATATATATATATATATATATATAAAGATATATATATGGTTATATTTTATTTGGAACAATAATCTTATCACTAAATAAAGCATATAATGACAATATTTTCTGTTGATATGAAAAAAATAACACCCTAAACAAACTTTATACTGAACGTTATATTTTATGGCTTCTGATGGCATCCTTCGTGACAGCAAAGATGCAGTCCAACATCGCATTTTACACAATAGAATGCAACTTTTCCAGGACAATGTGCGCATCTTCTTGTGTTACCCTGTCTTAGCCAGTGGTTCATTCCATCATATTGTACACAGTTGATGGGAGAAGCTGCTTGCCTTCCTTGTTTTGAAGGAGTCTCATATTGTTTCAATATCAAAATGGCCAATTTATGTCAAAACCGTGGAAGAGACTCTTTGTTATTTTTTCTTGTTTTTCCATAAAATCCAGGAATCCACAACGACAACATCAATGAAATAAATGAAAATTGGCCACCACCACTTCTTCTGCCTCATTCATGTACGGTAGGATGCGACCAATTGGTCCATCAGATCAACACCTCCCATATACAAATTATAATTCTGTACAACAGTTGGTTGAGGTATGGCGATATAAGACTTTTTCTTTGCCGAATATCTCTGTGATGTACCGATAGTTGGTGAATCGAAGTTTGAAGCAATGGTTACAACATTATTGTCTTTATATTTCTTAACACAAACTAGATGTCGCTGTAAAGTCAGATGACAATTTGGTTGTTTTTAAAAGTTTTTCATTTTGCTAGAGGAAAATTTAGCAATCTGTCTTCTCTAATAGTGCCTGTTGCACAAATTCCCGCTAATGATAGGTAATCTAACATCTTGAAGGAGGTAAAATAGTTATCGAAATGAAGTTTGTAGCCTGCGTTAGCTGTCACATTAGCTTTTTGTATCAGCTTCATTACTACATTACCTTCCATTCCTAACTCTGTGCGGGTGTCTTGATTACATTTTCCAACATAGACATCGAACGCATACATGTAACCACTTGACGAACAGAGGGCCCAATTTTTATACCCGAATCCTATTGGTTTCCCTTCTACATACTGCTTAGCATAGTGTATTCTGTAGTATGAGATCATTGACTCGTCAATAGATAAATTTTCATCAAGTGGATTGAGCTGAACAAATTTTGTTTGCAAATACTGAAAAAGAGGCTGTAATTTGTAAAGGCGATCTGATCCGTCATTGCGTGTATTGTCGTTGAAGTGCAAATGGTGAAGTAATTCCTCAAATCTATTACATCTGATAGCACCACAAAGAAGTTTTGGGAAATCATTCTCACGTGACCAATAAAACCTCTTATTTCGGGTATTTAGCGTACCAAGACAATAAAAATGCTCCAAATATAACCCAAAGTTCATCACTCGTAAAATTCAAAGTTTTGCTTTGCTGTAATGTGTATATGTTAGTTTGTTCCACTAAATTATCTATGAAGGCATTATCAATAAAAAGTTTGAATATATCTAATTCGCTGCTAGATGACAATACTTCTTCAGGAATTACAGTCTCCAGTTCGTTCGCAGTTGATATTGAATACAGGAACTGTACCAGACCATTCAGTTGGGTTTGGTCTACTTTTCTTGGCCTTCTTTGAAAGTGGAATAGTTTGTGCTTCGTCAACATCAATAGCTGCAGCATTTGAAGGCATGTGAGGGTTGAAATCACACAAGTTATTGAGTAGGACAGGACCGAGCTTATTCGTATCTCCAGCTGATTCTTCATCTAAAGCAACGGAATCTGCGTCAATTGTAGCTTTATAATGTTCATCAGGTATATGAAGAACTATATCATCAGTTTCAATTTCGTCATCGTCAATATCATCCAATATTTTCAACATTTCTGATGTTTTCAAACCTGAAAAAGGAGTAAAACGACCATATGGGTTGTTGAGTGCATAACGTTCATAAAAATTGACACCAAGAAATAAAGCATTATAACTATTGTATATCATTTACTATCACTTTTTTTCCATATTATATTCATAAAAGATACCCTAATTTCAACTTTCATTCACACTATAACCAGGAAAACGAGTGGTATCTATGCAAAATGTAAATAAAACTCACCGTTTGCGAGAGCGTGAAGCAGCCATGACACCACGCTGAACATTAATTGTTTCGTACGTGTACAGTTGGTTTGTTTGTACGCAGTACTTGCTCACTCATAGAGCACTAGTTTAGAAGCAGACTATACCAAAAATAAACCCAATAGCTAGTTTTAACAAGCAATAGTAATTTTTCCTGTGCACACCTTTCTGGACGTTATGCACTAATGGGTTAATGAAACTCCAACAACAAAGTATATTAGGTGTAATAACTATAATGATAACAATAATAATAAAGATGATAGGTGCATGATAAAATATGGAATGTAAAGGAAAGGCAACTTGATAGTAAATATTGTAGTACTACTCGGGTTTGCAGAATTGCAGCGGAATTTAGAATCTTTAAGAAGTGTGAAGTCAAATTTTTTTCTTCTTAAGGTTGTTTCCTCAATATTTGTACTACAGACCTGGTGTAACGTATAAGATTGGCTTAATACATTTGGCTACTTTGGCTTTGATTGTTTAGTGTATGTGTTACGTCTTTGTGTATATTATTTCACCATTGTTGTGCGGCTAGATCGTACTGAAAATGAAACTTTAATACGAAGGTAATGATGGTAATTTCTGTTTCCTGTGTTCTGTTTTCCGAAGTATGTTAGACGAAATTTGGTGGTTTATCTATTGTGCTTATATGTGTTTGTTTTGTAGTGTGGTTTTCCTACGTTTTCGACGTATGTGTTTGCTTACGTACAAATTCGTCACTTTCAAATGTTTGTTAATTTACCTGTCGATTTGGGAATTCGTCTCTGTCGAGTTTTCATCCTTCATCTATAGTTTTGTTTGCGACTCCACAGTCTTTTCCTTGCACATTATCATCAGCTTGAATTTTTCTAGACGTTGGTGTTTGTTTAGAGATATTGTCGGGTGTAGTGAAATTGAGATATGACTACTAATTCTAGTAGGTCAACCTAAGTGAAGCGTAGTGATTTTTAGTGTCTTTTGTATTGCTTTGTTCTGGAGAAAGAGGTTCCACCAATATCCCTCATAGACCCTTCCAGACGTGTAAGATCGGTGTGATTAGACAACATACTGGTGGACCAGAAGTTATAGTGTGTTGAGCTATTTTATGCTAAACAGTCCAGTGCCTTTCCGATTGTGTAGCAGCAACAGCAACAGAAGCCATAGCAGCAGTAACAGCAGTCACAGCAGCAGCAGCAGCAACCACAGCAGCAACCACTGCAGCCACTGCAGCAGCTACTGCAGCAGCAGCCACAAACAGCGCTATTTCAGATGTGGGAGCAGTATTCTACTGCGGATTTCACTTGGGTCTTGTAGAAGATTAGCAATAGTTAGGGATGTGCGAAATATTTTTTTGGTTTTAAGCAGAATGTAGCCTTTAATTTGTTGAGTATGAACGTTTGCCAAATGATGGGTAATATTTCTGCGTACTTGACAGTAATTCAATCATAAATGTACAGAATCATGAGTGCTGAAGATAAACCAAATGTTATAGTTTTGGCCGGAGAGGTTTTCGGCAATGCTGCAGTCCAACAAAAAGCTTTTGATCGGAGAGATAGGAGACAGATGGATCCCCAAATTAACTAGAGGATTCTTGTGCAGGACTCTTGCAAACTTTACTGATATCAAGTGCAACCATATTACTTCACGGAGGTCCTTAAGTGTAGGAGGAGCTTTGATGTGTAACATAGGGGGTAAGTACCCACTAGATCTGCCTCTATAGAAATCACATTGGTAGTCCTTGGGGCTAGTAGAGATGCTCAAGGGGATGGTGTTAATACATCGATAGGTGGTAGCGTCAAAGAAATAGGGGAGTTTCCCCATAAGAAAGAAAGAATGAAAAAAAAAGAAACAAGATTGATTGACTGAATGAAAGAAACGAAGAAAGAAAGAAAAATAGATTGAAGAACTTTTTATATTAGCGCGATCAGCTGAATTTTCACCTGAAGCGCCTGTAAGTAGTTGGTGGTGAGAGATTGGGATATATAGAATTTATTGAATGTGTACAGTAAAGTGTTGGGAGCAAAACAGAAAATGTTAGGGTATTTTTAACGGTGCTGGTGCTAACATGGTTTTCTAGCTATCAAAATTCCTTGAAAACATCTTGAGGAGGAATGAAAATATTCTGATGTAGTTTGGAAGGCTGTACGAAGCAAGGAAATTTGTTCCTTTCTAACGTCAGTCCTATAGATATTGCGTTGGTGGGTAACCATACACTCAATGGCATTAAGTGATCTTCATGTGTTTTAAGAAGTTGATATATATTATGTAAATGTGTGGCATATTGCCTTGATTAAGCAGTGGCTAGGCAATCCGATGGAATTGTCTGGCGAAATTAGTTGAGGAGTATCGTATAGGGAGAATATCAAAACTAGTAGAAATTATATTTACACCAGATTGAATGACCATCTTCTAACTTCTAAAGTTTGTAGTTCAGTGCATGAAAGTATGCTTTGTTTTTCTGATATTTGTCTTGATAAAATTGTGGTGGTGGTTAAAATCATCCTGTTCGATGTGGTAGGTAACTTCTTCCAATTGATATAGTGAGTGTAATTTGCCTGCACGGTTGCAGTGGAGTTTGAGGCTAACCACTTGGAGTTTGAGGTTATCAGCTTTGGTGTGAGATGGATGTCGAGGACAATACTTTGGTGGTTTAGGGCACTTACATCGTTATCAGATATGCAACATGTTTTCTACCGAGAACACTCAATATAGAAATGGCGGACCTCCGACCCCTACTGAAACAAGTAAAAAAAGGAGGCGGGGAGAGAATTTGCAGGAATGTAAAATGTTAAAAAGTAATATGTGTGGAAAACCATTTGGTTGTCTTTATTAAGTTCATTAGCTTGTTGCTTGATCATTTGCTTCGCACATTTCCTGTCCAGCATGTTTTGCTCTGCATCAAGATCGTCGGTGCAGCTTAGTATCGACTTGCTTGCTGTATCCAAATCCAGTAAAGACTCAGGCAACTTCTCCAGGAGCTTGATGCGTGACGGAATTTGTTCAAAGAGTGTGAGAACACAACTGTTTGCAGACAAAAATAATAAAACTGACTTGCACTCTCCCGGTGATTCAGTATACTCACTGGCATGCAACAGAGTATTCAAAATGAATGTAAGTGCATTCATTTTAGCATATCATCATGCACACCGATAGAGCCGACATTTATTAGATAATCTTTTCAGCTTCATTGGCTGTCCGTCTTTTTCTTCTTCTAATGACTTGAAGTATTGGTACTGAGTGAGAAGACTCATGGACAGGTAAATTTATTGTAGGATGGCGAAAATATATGTACTGCCTTTACATTCTATATGTAATCAGCTACCACAAAGATTGAGTTGCTTGGCATAGAGTGAAAATGGAATAAAGTCTTGGGACTGTAAATGGAACAAGGCTTCACGGAAATTTTCCTGCTGCTGCTCGAAACGCCATCATGAAATTAACTGGACATCAATACCAATAGAGTTCAGCACCGATAATATGTATTGCGGAAGTTCTTGATATGAAACTACTTGATAGCCAATAAATTCTTCACAGATAACGGTATCAAAAACATAGCGCAGAATACGTGAGGGCTATTCAATTTCCGAACTGTCCGTTTTATCAACAATTAATGAATGAGTCTGACTAAGCTACTTCTGGAGATATTTCTTTTTTGATAACTGATATCATGATAAAAGGGAATTCTTTCTGATTACTATAATATAAATATTTTACAATTTAAGACCCTTCCGTAATCCAATTTCTGTTGATAGGGTCGTATGTCAATGTCATGCTCAGTCCCTTACCCTTGTCCACCATGTTCATCTCCTTTTTGGGAAATTCTTCATCTGTCGTTAATAGTAAAACAGAGATCCAAAGTGATAAGTGGTGCCTGGTTTCACGAACTGCTTTGCATGAACTTTGTTGGCCGTGGATAGATGAATTGCTATCTCAAAATTTTTCAGTCCCTCCATTCAAGGGTATCTATCTATCTATCTATCTATCTATCTATCTATCTATCTGTCTGTCTGTCTGTCTGTCTGTCTGTCTGTCTGTCAGTCCGTCCGTCCATCCATCCATCCATCCATTCATCCACTCCTCCACGACACAAGTACATGTAAAAATATATTTTAAGAATTATTACTCATTTGGAAAAAATAAACTTAAAAAAGAAGAAAGAAAAACACTTCACTGATTTTCTAACAGACTTGATCTGAACTGAAAAAGCTATTTCTGATTCAAAACTTGTTTGTGAGCAGTTACAAAGAAATATTGTCATAAAAAGAAATTTTATAATCTTAATTGTTAAGCGAAAATGATAATTACAAATAATATGAAGTCCCTTCGCCTTTATACACATAAACACGCGCGCGCATACACACATACATGCGCGCCCACACACATGTAAAAGTACTGATGGTAATAAATGAATAATAAATGTTGGTAAAGACATTGGCGGGAATAAAGATAATTACTGTTTATAGTAGTGATGCTGCTGGTGATGATGTTAAAAATGATAAAATAGTAAAAATGATTTATGCATATGCGTGCGCGCGCATTCGTGAGTGGCATTTATAAGATTGTATCCATGAAAACATTTTCATATTTTTATGCAGAATATGTTCCAATAGTGTGAAGCCCACGCAAGCTGCTGGGAGTGGAATTTGTCCGAACGTGTTAAACCCAACCCTCTGCTTATATTTATGATCAGTGTTTTTTCGAGATGACAATATGCTCCAGCCTCGTGAATATTTATGCCATCTTCCTAAGTTTTCAATATGTGGTATGCCTGCTGTAGAATTGTTACAATCACCATGTTGTTTCATTGAAATTATGGAGTATTCAGGGGGGGGGGGGGGAATCATTTTAGAGGTTTTAAAGTTCGTTGTCTTAGATTAACTCTGAACAAGCAACTCTATGAATTACAGGCAGTTAGTCAAATGACCACAGAGCTATTGCACTCCCTGTACTATGCTATTGTCTTGATGAAGACCATACACCCTGACATGGATGCAGTACTTTCTTCAGCATCTAATATGCTAGAAAAAATATAGGATAGTCACATTTTGAATGTTCATCGAGTGATTAAAATTCGATACACTGAGAAATGTATTTCAATTTCACATGCACACGGCATTTGTAAGCTAGGACATTGCGCGAAACAAACTTTAAAACCTCTAAAATGAGTTTTCCCCTGAATACCCCCATAATTTCAATGAAACAACATAGTTTATCAAAATTCCATGTAAATTAATTGTATTTCACCAATCACAACAATATCAACAATAGTAACGACAATAAAAATAGAAAATGCAATTATTTCCCTTCTCAGCACTAGTTTCGCACATACCATATTGAAACAAAATCCCAGCATTTCACAAATAAAAGTAACCTTGTAGATGTAAAACAATATATGTATATATGTATGTATGTATATATATATATATATATATATATATATATATATATATATATATATATTTCTGTAGTTTCAGCTCAGAGCTGCGGCCATGCTGATGCACCGCTGTTTAATGCTTACAGCTCCTTGGTTTCCCAAGCGGTCACCCATCTAAGTACTAACTAGGCTCGATGTTGCTTAACTTGGGTGATCGGACGCGAACCGGTGGTTTCACGTGATATGGCCGTAAGCGGCCGTATATATATATCTATATATATCTATATCTATATCTATATATATAGACTTATATAAAACTTAGATATGTTTCGACCAAAGATTGGTCCATGTCTAACTTAATTGCACCATATATATATATATATATATATATATATATATATATATATATATATATATATATATATATATATATATATATACATATATATATATATATATATATATATATATATATATATATATATATATATATATATATATATATAGATAGATAGATAGATAGATAGATAGATAGATAGATACAGGTGAATATGGTACTTAAGTTTAGGCACCAGAGTTTAGTACGGTATTCTCTATACAATTTCAAAGTAAGGTGATTAAAATCAAAATAAGCAACAAGGATATCCAGAGGTAATGCAGTACGATCGTTTCATGAAACTCCATTTAATTGATCAATGTAATCATTACATCAGTTTAAATTGCAGAGCAATCTTCAGCTGCACAAAGACATAGAATTTAATTAGATCAGAACAGATGGACACATTAGTATAATAATACTTAAAATCTCAAAGCAAGATGTTCTCTGTCTGTCTCCCCACCCTTTAGGAAATTTTAGGTGTTATTGTACTAATGTGTCCATCTGTTCTAATCTAATTAAATTCTATGTCTTTGTGCAGCTGAAGATTGCTCTGCATTTTAAATTGATGTAATGATTACATTGTTCAATTAAATGTAGTTGCAGGAAACGATCGTACTGCATTACTTCTGGATATCCTTGTTGCTTATCTCTCTCTCTCTCTCTCTCTCTCTCTCTCTCTCTCTCTCTCTCTCTCTCTCTCTATATATATATATATATATATATATATATATATATATATATATATATATATATATAGACGATTTTGGAGGGATATATTATCCGGGCAGCGGATACAGTATTAGCTCTAAGTCAAGTTCCAGTTAACAGTTAACCACGACGATCAGTATCTAACATCTATGACTGCAATTAACTGTTAGTCACTTCGTGAATTATTCCGATGGGTAATTCCAGGTACTCTTCGCTGGACGGTAAAAATTGTCTGTGGTTTATATTAAAATTTAGAAAAATTAAGACAGTGGACACTTGTACATCCACAAAATTTATTTTATAGTTATATACAACATATTATAATAACCTACACGTGTTTCCACTGCAGTGACTACTCACTGTTGCAAATGCAACCTTGCAATATTGTCAGTGCAGCTTCATCAGGGCTGCCCATTTGGTCATCTTTGAAGTGAACTGATTGAAGTAACTTTTTGTTAGTTAGTGTTCTGTGGGAGGTGGAAGCGTTGTTATTTATAGGTATGTGCTGCTGACCTCAACTTTAGCCTAGTCGCTGTCTGAGTTAGGGCTGGGTTTAAAATAGGTAAAGGTCTAGATTATTGTTTTTGTTCGGTTTAATGGTTGTGTGCATTATGTTTTTGATTTCGAGTGTAGTGCTTTTATTGAAGGGTTCATATTTGTTTATATTCTTTGTTTTGGTTGGCCTTCTCATGATTTGTGTAATACTTTGGGCAGGGTATTTGTTTTATTTTTGTTAATGATGGTTATTAAATATTCTTATATTTAGGTTATGTTATTATATTTGTTGTATCAGCTCAATTGTTGCTGGGGCGTTTGATATCTAGAATTATCCCTATATCTCTTAAAGGTTCTACCATGTTTATGCAAACATCTTAGGGCTTGCTTGTGTCTTGTATTAATCAATGTGTGTTTTGATATAAATATTTGGTAAAATTTTCTACTCGATAAGGCTTAGCAGTACTAATTAGTTCCCACTCGACAGAATAGCTATTGTTTTTGTCTCTAATTGACCAAATTAGTTTACTTAGGCATGTATTATTTTTTTTTTCCTATCACTAAAAGAATTTAAATGATTGGCCTGTTTATTTTTGAAAAAAGAGAGAGCTGTCCCCTTTATAGAAGTATTCTCTTCCCTCCGCGGTAACTTTGCATCTATAGACCTGGTCCTTAGTTTCACATCTTGAGTCTAACGGGCATACTTTATCTCAAGCACAGTTTCATAGACCTGTTTGTCTATTTCTATTATTCATTGTGTTATTGACTTCACTAGAAGTCTTTCTTATTCTTTCTTCCTCCTGTCCGATATTATTTCTGAATTCTCTATGGATATTAGTTTTGGTGTTGCTCTTTCTAACGGTTCATCCTATTTCTATGTATGTGAAAAAATTTCCTTTTGACTGTTGGTTCTTCTGTTGCCATGCCCCCTTCTTCCAGTGCGTGCTACTATGGTTTAAATGCCTAAGTCTCTTCTGCTGTTAGTTATTATTTGCATTATGTACTGCAATTATTTGTGCCAGGTTGCGGCTATTGGAGAAGGCGAGGCGTACATTATGTGTATTAAATATCTTATGGTACCTGCTAGTTTTAGAAAAATGTTTTTCTGTCGCTGTATAGGACAGTCTAAGAATGTGGGAAATTATCTGCTTCGCGAATGATGCAATATACCACAATGTGGTCCTAGAATTATTACTGGTTTTGGTGTTTATAAGTATTCTCCAGTTTTTAGTGCGATTTATGCTTCTACGGTGTCTGCTCTGGTGCGCAGGTCGCTTACTGTTGTATCTTTTAGTTGCGTTATGAGTGTGTGCGTGCGTGTGTCTTCCTCATATCTAATGTACGGCGTATTACGGCTTCTGCTGTTGTTTCGGCTATTTACTTTCGTATGGAGTTCATTCTCGCTCGAATCCTTGCCATTCTCTCCAGAGTTTGTGATTCTTTAGTTATGCCCTATGGTCTCATTCTTCTTTGCTTTTACTTGTTTCTTTATCCTCATATGGGGTGGGGTGGGATGGGGTAGTGGGTTTTTATGGTTATTTTATGTGATACAATTGGGGTCTGGATAAGTTACCTTACTATATGCATCTATCTCTTTTGGCTTCCCTTGCTGAATACTATTTCTTTTATATCCTGCTTCCCCTAAGGCTAAGCTGTAGTACACACACACACACACACACACACACACACACACACACACACACACACACACACACACACACACACACACACACACACACACACATATTATACATAGATTTAATCAAAAGATTAAATGTGGTACTTAACATGTTTGTGGCACCAGAATTTGGTATGGTAAAAACCAAAAACAAAATCAAGAGATTTGGTGAATTAAATTTGAAGAAAAGCAACAAAAATGTATTAGGTTATAGCAGTACGTACGTTTCGTACCAAACTTCATTTATTTATGTAGTGAGAACACCACATAAGATGTGCAATGAAAATGTACTCCTCAGCTGCATAATGGAAGTTCATTTCAGAAAGTCATTTTGTAAATGTGTGCAAATACAAGAATAGGAGATGAAGAGAATGCCATCTTGACTGGGCTGTTAATCAACAGTCTAGTGAACCAAACAGGAATTTAATTTCTATATATTCTATTTGTTCCTCTTTCTAGAAGGAGGGGTAAGATAGCAGTAATTTCAATTCAGAGGAAGGTAGGTTAGGTAGTAAGGGAAGACAGGTTAGGGATGAATCAAGCAAGAGAAAAAAGAGAGAAGAAAGGAAAGAAAAATAGAAATAAAAATGAAAATGGAAAGACAATACCCTAAGGAGTGGTGAGAGGAAATTTAAGGTAAGGGAATTTAGGTCAAGATATTGAAGAATTAAAGGAAATTACTAAGAATATATCTATTCGTCTGTGTATTTAGAATAATCCAAGAATCTAAAATATTAAAAAATTAGAACCATAGAGAACATTTATAGTTAAATTAGAATAAGACAAACATTTATAGTTAAATTAGAATACGAAATACATTTATGTGGGGTAGTAGAAGAGAGATATTATTTATAAGAAAACCATAAGAGAAGATATCAATGGCCAAAACAAATCAAAGTAAAAGGGGGAGAAGAAGGAGAAGGAAGAAAGGGGAGGAATAAAGATAGAAAATTAGGACTAAACTAAGAGTATTAAAGCTATGGTTTCAAAATTGATAATATGCTAGAAGAGACCTAGAATTAACTTGAGAAATGTAGGAATATTATCAGTGAGTTGGGAAAGGTGAAAATGTATTCCAAAATTTTTATACCTTAAAGCTATAACTTAAATAAAGTAGTTAATAGTCTGGGAAACGAAAGGGATTAAAATAATATATTACTAGCAAGATTTGTTTTTTAAAATATTTAAAGGTGCGAGAGTAACAATGTACACATAGAACCCTAAGGTCAGATCTATTGTTAATTAGATTAGGATTATCCTTAAATTTAATAATTTCATAAATTTCCATTGAGCACAGTCCACAGCCGTATCTACTATTTCTATAGGGTTGTGCTCTCCTGATGATTTCCCATTTAAGATTAAAATCAATACCGTTTTCCTTCAATTCTCAAATTTTATTAGATAATGATGTGCTATTGGCCTTATGTTTAAGTCTAAACGAGGAAAAGTGATTGTATAATCGCTGTTTAAGATTGATTGTGCAACCAACATAAATGTAATTATTAGTTGGAGTAGTTACTGTACATTTATAGACCACGTTACGGGCTAAACAATGGCCAGATACCGGGCAGCGGGCCTTAATTCTGAAATTGCAATCAAGGGGATTATTATCTATATATATATATATATATATATATATATATATATATATATATATATATATATATATATATATGTATTATTATGTTGATTGTTAATACAATTATCATAATTGATTATATCAATATCGTTGGTTGTATTACTGGATATGCAATTGATATTGTTTGAGCTAGGAAGATTTATCTCATCAACTATGTTAACAGTTGAAGTATTATTATGTTCATTAAGTTGATTACGATTAATGTTTAAGGGGTTAGATGTGTTATAATTAGTTTCATAACTGTTTCGGGTATTATCATCACTACCATTTAAATGGTCATTAGAATTGTTGTTGTTATTTATTGAATTATTATTGGGATTTTCATTGTGAATTTCTTCGCTAGTATTCACTGTGTTATTAGTATTAGTATTATCATGTACATGATTATTGGTTGCATTGGTATTATTAATTGTCTGGTAGTTTTTTGTATTGCCATCAATAATAAGACAATTCTTATTTTCAAGGGTCCTAGCTAATTCAGTGTTCTTTTTATTCAACTTATTGATGATAGATCCTATATTGGGGAGAGTAGAGTATGAGATACGGATTGTGTGTTGAGAAAAGATTTTATAATATCTATGGTTAGGGTCGAAATTTTTTTGTAAGATATCCATAAATTTCTTATAGATGTTCGTGGATACTGTATAGTTATAAGGGATGTTGAGCCATATAGAATGTTTTCTTTTAAATTTGTGATGTAATTGGGATTTGTGGTTATCGTAAGTATTTGGGGTTATATTATTGCTTCTACTATCATTTGTAGTTTTCTTATTGGGATCCATCTCGTTATGTAAAGTAATTTTCCTACTCGTATGGCCATTGTTATAGTTTCTTAACCTAGGTTTTCTATTAGTGCTAATATGATTATGTAGACACTTATCAGGCTGTATTTCATTTTTATTCTCATTGCTTAAGCAGGATAGACTATTATTAAGTCTTTTCTTACCATTATTTAAGATAATTAGATTATTATTGGTATCATTTTCATTGTTGCTACTATCACATTTAATAGATTTACTAGGATTGAGGAAAGAGATTTCTTGGTCATAGCCTGCTCTAGATAAAGCTTCATTGTAGTAATGTGAATTGGAGTTAAAGATGTCATAGTTTGAGGACAGCTTAGTTATTCTTTCGGAAATGTTTTTTACAATAGATTTTAAAACATTTGGGGGATGATTAGATGATCTACTAACATACTTAGTGACTTCATTTTCCTTTCTATAGGGATAGTATAATTTAGAGCTAATATTAAGAGTGGTATCGAGAAAGTTAGCGATCTTGGTACCATATTCGAAAGTAATGCTAAGGTTAAAGCTTTTAAAGAATTTTCTAATATTTTTTCTCATTCTCTCTATGGCTGACTTATTGTTGGTGGGGATGATAAATAACGCATATGATAAATGACGCATATATATATATATATATATATATATATATATATATATATATATATATATATATATACATATATTAGAAGGTTTGGAGGTGATGTACAGGTATTATATATTAGAAAAAATAAAGTACTCAAAGATCTGGATGGTTGTACATTTACAGATTTTTATTAATGTCACATGTTTTTATAAATCATATATTAGCGCTTTCATCTACTCTAATAGATTCTTCAGATATAAATTTTTTTGAAGGGATTCGTCTCCTTTTATAATGTGTCTTTTTATAGTGTGTAGGGGTGGAGAGAGAGGGGGAGAAAAAAGTAATGTGGGGTGTATAGGATAGTAAAAGAGGGTGAGGAATGGGGAGAAAGTGAGAGAGAGAGTGTGTGTGCTTTTGTGTGTGTGCTTTTGTGTGTGTGCTTTTGTGTGTGTGGGTGTATGTGTATGTGTGTGTGTGTATGTGTAACTCCTTCCATTGACACTCCTTTCAGATATACAGGCACACACACAGACACACACACACACAAAACACACACACTCTCTTTTACTAGCCTATACACCCCACATTACATTTTTCTTTTTTCTTTTTTCTCCCCATCTCTCTCTCCACCGCTACACACTCAAGAACACTATAAAAAGAGACGAATCCCTTTAAAAAATTTAAATCTGAAGAATCTATTAGAGTAGATGAAAGCGCTAATATATGATTTATAAAAACATATGACATATTAATAAAAATCCGTAAATGTACAACCATCCAGATCTCCGAGTACCTTATTATTTTTTCTAATATATATATATATATATATATATATATATATATATATATATATAATTATGTGTATTTCTTCTATCTTAATGAATAAAAATTCCTCTGATAGAATAAATGGTTTAATAGAAACCAATGTAGAAAAGAACACAAAATAACTGTGGTTTAGTTCCTGTTTTTAAGGCAGGAACTCCTTGAAATTTTGGGTATTTGAGTATATTTAAGAATTTAAGGATTGGAGAAAACGCATGTTATAATTGCATACTTTATTCCTACATATGTTTCAAAGGATTACAACCTGTGTGATCCATAGGGATCTTTGATATTAAAATTGTAACCTTCTCATCAGGGAAAGCATGGGAATCATCTTAAACGTAAGACATTATGACCGATTATGAAAACAATAGATGGTATATATATATATATATATATATATATATATATATATATATATATATATATATATATATATATATATATATATGTGTGTGTGTGTGTGTGTGTGTGTGTGTGTGTGTGTGTGTGTGTTTGTGTGTGTGTGTATTGTAGGACCCAGTTTGGAAGCCTTTATGTGGCCACTTGATGCGCGACAAGAATAGCTAAATCTTTTTTAAACCACTTCCTATTTAAGTTCGAATATTGAAGCCCCTAGAATTGATGATGAGTGACAGTTTTCTACGCAAACTAAAGATGTTAAATGAATGTCTTGTAAATGCCATTCAACAAAGTAGCAACTTCAAAATAAATGAAAATGTACGTCTTTTGATTATGTAGCTATTGTAATTTGTTCTTTTTTCTTGCAATTCAGTCTTTCTGTAATATAACTCCTGTGAGCTGTTTTATGTTCAAATAGTTCATACAAAAGAGAGTAAATATACTATCTCAAGTAAAGAATAAAATAAGTTTCTTTTACTTCTACTTGTTAAAATTTACCAATTTACCATAATGAATCCTTTTTTTATTATTCTAGCCAACACAGTTTATAACTTGTTATTTCACATAACTCTACGCTTCTGGAAATAATTAGAAAATTGAATTGCACTGTTCTACACAGGAACCGACAGTAACAGCTGTTCATAGAAACTTTTCCTCAAGAGAATTTCTACAGTTCATTTGCAAGAGAAATGAAATTGAGCTGACAAATACATTTCATATTTACTAGTTTATTGTTTAACTTGAGGCTGTACAATTCGAGTGTAAAGTCTTTTTTATCCAAGCATTTATCAGAAACAGGTAATCATCGTACGAAATAATTATTTACTTCTATACATCTATGACTTGAGTTCAAATGTCATTGCAATTTTCTTTGCTTTTCATCATTCGTGGTCCTTAAATCTGTACCAATCATTTACTGCGAGTGATACATTTGAGTGTTCACAGTTCAAATTCGAAACTTTGTGCCAGTGTAAGAAAGGTTTATCATGAAGTACCGAGTACTGAAGATAAGAATATGAGATGCCAACAAACGGAGAGTGTGGCATGGTTTCATTTTCGATCGAAGTAATTTCACTGTATTTAGGATGCCAATGCTTTTTAAAAAGACATGAACGTCCTTTTTACATCATTGTCTCATCTGCGCAGAATATGCAGCCTTTCGTTTAATGATATTCAGTAATGTGGACTCATAAATTATATAAAATTCTAGTTAGCCAAGACATTTGAATCGATCTACTGGTTGAAGGATCGATAGTTTGTATCTCGTGTTCAATACTCAACACAGCGTAAACAGGTCTCATGAATATAAAATTCATTTATGAATAAACAAAGAACGAACTGCCGATTTACAGATGAGAGATTTTATGATAAACAAAAATAGTTTATTATTTTGAAAGGTGCTTCGAGTAGCTAAACATTTCATTAATATAATATATATTAATGAAATGGACATAAGTTTGAATATATACTAAGGATATTAGTGTGCAAATGGTGCATCTAGCATTAGTGTGTAAATGGTGCATGTATTCTAGCATTTACCAATTATTGAATTCTCGGTTTTATAAAATATATGAATAAGATAAGTATGAGTTATTCATACTCCACCTAACTTAAAATAGACAGGAAGTAAACTAGTGTCAGATCTCACTGATATAATATAAATACTAAATACTTTAAAATATTAACTTTGTATTTATTAAATTTGATTGCATATAATGGTGAGATGTGCGAATAGCCAAATCAATAGGGTATCGAGAGTCATGTAGGTGGCTCGTCTCTTATCACTTGTGTTGCCTATAGGGTGAACACACTTTTCTCTGAACATTGAAGTCCACTACTCATCTGACGAGAATAGGAGCTGAATTGAAACTCTTTTCCACAAAATCTGGTATGCAATTATCTGGTGTCCTATTCAAGAGAGCTATTTGTTTCTGAATCGGTTAATGTTACAGAAATAGGAATTCAGTATCGGCTTTATAGTAAATAGTAATTCAATTAATAATAGCTAACTGCAGACATTGTTCTAATCTTTGTCGAGTGGTTTTGGTAAAACTGTTTTAACCAATTATCAACACAGGAGCACTATATAAGTAAGATAACAAAGGTAGAATTAGCCCCTGTCGCCTGAGGCTCATCTTGGTTTTGCTTCGTTTCAATCCATGAACGATGGAAAGAGAATTTGTATTTAGGTAACATGATATTTCGTACTACCAACAAATTACAATGAATTCTTTAGGGCCAGGCCATGTATTCACATATTACAATATTTTCTTAATTTTGTCTTTGGAAAGATCCCAACATATTTCCTTACTCCCTAAATTAAGGGCTCGCACATTCAGATCTTCCTTATACCTGCAATTTTGTTAGAGTTAACTTGTGTGCTATCATTTTGCTATCATTTTGTCACATTAATATTCTACCTACTTTTAAGTGTATAAACGGTAGGTTTACTATGCTCCAGAAACATCAGAAGTAGCAGCAAGTATACAAGTCTGTTCAAAGGTCAACGAAGTTCAGTCAGTGGGAAGGATACGTCTCATTGTAAAACAATGAAACATGTCAATCCGGGAAATGAGAGTTCAATTTTTTTTTTTTTTAAATAAAAGATCTCGTTCCACTAGTTTTGTGGTATTACTTTAAGTAGATCATTTAAAATCTTTTGATGTTTTTTTATTTAGTTTCCTAGAAGTTTCAAGAAACAACAAAAAATTTCTTCATCATCGATTTCCCCCACTACAGAAAAATTTGTTTTCTTGATGACAATAGATGATCAACCATATTAATGTTATAAAACCTTAGAACATAAAATACTAAAGAAATGTTTACCTAAATGCCTGCCAAAAATTGATAGTTAATCCTAAACTAGTTTTATTGAAATCGAATTTCCTTCTGACAAGGGATCATCTCTTTCTTCACAATGAAGTATTGAAATGATGTGTATGTATGTATGTATGTATGTATGTATGTATGTATGTATGTATGTATGTATGTATGTATGTATGTATGTGTGTGTGTATGTGTGTGTGTGTATCTATCCTGAATATGACATTAAACTGCATCTAGTTGTGAGGTACCAGTTCTATAATTGTGGGGAGCGTGGAGTCACCTCTTAATTCCCATTTCTCCCAAAGATAATAAAGTGCTAGTGATCCCAATAAGAGACGATGGAAAGTTATCTTTGTCTATGTATGTTGCATGTGTTAACGCGTGTTGCGTGTGTATGTATATATAACCCGTGTTCAGGTATTATGTGCTTGTGTGGGTGTAGGAGTGTGCATGATGGTATGTGGTGTGTGTACTGAGTTAAACAGTGTCTGTGGCTGTTCATATAGTGGTATATGTGGTGACGCTATTGAAGATTGTGTATGGGTGTGTGGATGATGGTGTATGGTGTGGGTGCTGGGAAGTGGTCAGTGCTGGTGTATGTGTGGAGTGGTGTGGGGTGGGTATCAAATGAAGAAAGGAGGTGAGATTGGTAACAGATGAAGAGAGGAAGTGAGTTGAGCCCATGTGGTGCAAAGAAGCGAAGAGAGAAGATTAATTCCGGTTCACGACGAAGGCAGGAGTCCAGATGGCCCTGTGCAAAGACAATCCGAACACAGACAGATGTTGCAGCGAATGACCAGTAGAGCAGAAATGGCGCGGGTGCCATTGCCGAGTCTGATGTCTCGGAGGTGCTCCACGAACCGGTCAGCCAGGCGGCGTCACGTTTGATCAATGTACAGGGAAGGACAAAGAGAGCAGGAGATGCAGTCAATGATGTTAGTAGAAGTGCATGTAAAGGAGTCAGTGATGTGACAGGGACGATGATGGGTGCCTTTGAAGATGGTGGTGTTGGAAAGGTAGAGGCAGGTGCGATAGGGTGAGCGGGCCAGGGGAACAAGCCAGGCTGAAAGTTAGGGAAGAAATTGCGGACCAGGTGGTCAAGCAGGTTATATGTTCGTTTGAAGGCGGGAAAGAGTAGGTTAGGGAAGATGTGCGAGGTTGAGGAGTCGGACTGGAGTCGCCGGAAGGCTCGGAGAATGGTGCGTTGGAGCGGCAGGATGGAGGGTGGTAGGTAAGAGTAAACGGGAGACGGGAAACAGCGGGGCGGGTGCGAGGAGAAAGAGCAGAGGCACGGTCTACAGATGTATGTGCGTGGGTGTGTGCATGGGTGTGTGCATGCGTGTGTGTGTATTATCTTTTATTTGTACTTGTTTCAGTCATCTGACAACGGCCATGCTAGGGCACCACTTTGGGGAATTGTTTTTTAGTCGAATGAATCTACTCCACTACTTATAATTTTAAACCTGGTACTTATTTTAACGACCACTTTTGCCGAACCACTAGGTTACGGGGACGTAAGGTGGTGGAGGACAAACACAGACACAAAGACACGCATGCACACACACACACACACACACACACACACACACACACACACACACACACACACATGTAGATAGATGTATAGGCGCAGGCGTGGCTTTGTGGAAGGAAGTTTGCTTCTCAATCACATGATTCTGGATTCAGTCTCTCTGCGTGGCACCATCGACACGTCTTCTACTATAACGTCGGGCCGACCAAAACCTTGTGAGTGGAAACTGAAAGAAGCCGTCGTATGTATATATGTATATATCTATGTGTGTGCCTTTTTGTCTGTGTTTGTCCCCTTATCACCGCTTCACAATAGGTGTTGGTATGTTTATGTTCCCATAACTTAGCAGTTCGGCAAGTGTGACCAATAGAATAAGTACTAGGCTTTAAAAAATGAGCCAAGGTGATGCTCCACCATGGCTGCAGTCAATTGACTGAAACAAGTAAAAGAATAAAAGAATATATATACACAACGGGCTTCTTTCAGTTTTCGTTTACCAAATCCAATCACAAGGCTTCAGTCATCCTGAGGCGAAAATAGATGACATATGCCTAATGTGGCATGCAGTGGAACTGAACTTGAAACGATGTGGTTGGGAAGCCATCTTTATTTCATAAATTTTGCCATAAAGGCATTACATAGAGGGGACAAACGAAGACAAACAGAAGCTGCGGGCTGGACACGGACATTAATGAATGAAATGAATACAAAAAGATGAGTAAAAAATGGGAGAGGTACCGGCGCCCGCCGACCGACCACCCCTCAAAAACCTTGTTCAATAAAAATCATCATTACAACAACAAAATCAAATCAAATCAAATTTTATAGTCCTCCACATCCGGGCCCCCAAGCAAGATTTCTGCTGCCAGCTTCATGGGGACGAAGTCCTTCTTGTCACAAATCCTTTCAATTTCATTTCCTTCACTGACATATATGATCTCCGCATACACCTGCGGTGACCAGCTTGGATGGTCTATAACGGTCGAATCGTACCGTTGTCGACCCAAACACGTATCCAAATAAAGCTCCCTTGAGGTAACAGAGGATAATCTCTGCTTCGTCGTCACCGGGAGGGACCGCGGCCTGCTCTGCCAGTGGCACAATTCCCACTGGCAGAGTCTCCCGCTCCGGTGGCACTCTACCCACCGGAGGGGCCTCGGGTTCGGCCGGCGGCACAGTGACGTCCGCCGTCTGTCTCCCGTTTCATTTTTTCCTTTTTTCTTTTTTTGTCTGCGGGGTGTGGGGCCTCCACCGGCACACCCGGGGCCCTTCTCTTCATCCGCAGACTGCTCTTTAAATGGTGAGCAACTGCCGTTGCTCATCTTTCTTTTTCTATTTGTGGAGGCTTCCGCCTCTACGAATTTCACCGTCTCCCACTCCAATGGGGGGGGGGGGCGACGGGAATACTTTCTTTATCCTGCTCTGGGGCCTTCCCACGGCCATTAGGGCAGTTTTTCCTTATATGGCCATGCTCCAGGCACCGGTGACACTTGGGGGGGGGGGGGCGTCCCTCAAGCATCACCGGGTACCTAAAGTCTGGAAACAGCATGTCTCCTACTGCCACTGGGGTCCATAGGGTCAAATTAGTTTTAACCCCTTCCCAGTCGACCGCAGGCCCCCATGCTGACATTCAGGAGCCTGGGCCCACTGTCCCCCAAGCCCCGCCGGATGGCATCAGAGATCCACCCAGCCTTGGTTCCCGGGGGCAGTCCACACACCCAGGCTCTGTTGATTCCTTTCCCGCAATAAGTGGGGAGGAACAAAATTTCCTCCCCCTGTAGGGGTTGCTGGCCGCTATGCCAGCCTCTTCAGGGGAGTCAAATAGCAACCACACCGTTGCGTATTTGACTCCCATTGTAATATAATATTTTTTGGCTGGCAAACAGCTTGCCAGCTCTATCATTATTTTCTCTTTATTGAAGAGGGCAGTGGCGTTGCGTGACCTGGAATAGGTCTGCAAGACCACTGTCCTCTTCTCTGTCTCTGCAATCCACTGCTTGGGTGGGACAGCCTCTCACTCCAAGACAGTGGCTTCATTATTTCTACTTTTTTTCCATGTCTGTTAAAGTGCAAAAAAATGTCAAATAAAATTTCACCAAAAGAGAAAGGAAAAGAAAGGAAAAACAGTTCAGAAGAAGAAGAAAACAAAAAAGAAAAAAAGAAAGTCACCAAAGGGTGGAAGAAGGAAGGAAAGGAAACACTTTAACAGTTCCTAAACAAAACACAAGTCTCCGACCACTTAGGTACTCCAGGCCCATTGGTACTCCGATTGAACCCGGAACATAGTGAGCTTCTACAGATTTTCAAAAAAGTTCTATTTTTTGGAGGCGGGATACGCTCCCAAAATAATTTTTACAATGAAAACAATTATTCACTAAAACGTGAATCAATTTACTCAACTGCAAGCAGGGCAAACACAAACAGCCCCATCTCGCAGCTGAGCTACTTAATTCGCCGCGCTACAGACTATCGTGGCAACAATATTCAGTGCTTTAACGACGTAAAGCAGTTCACAAAGTTAAGTTTACCGTGTTGTTCAAATTGAATGTCTTGGCCTATTCGAACTCCTGGCAGTCCGAGGTAATTCAATAAAGGTACTCCACAATGATTTTTAGGCATAAAAACAGCTGTTCGCCTAAACACAATAAAGTCTTTCAGAAAAATTCCAAACCAATCTTCAGAAAAACAGAAGTAAAAAAAAATTCTTACGGCTAGACAACGCCCACCGAAAGTTCTTCAATAAAATAAAACAAACGCAACCAAAAGAGGAAAAAAAATGCCTCGAGGCCAGCGGAGATACCCTATCTGTAAAGAATAATAATACAATAACATAGCCCCACTGTACCCGCAAAACAAAATCTCTCCAACTTTCCAGCTGCGTTGTTAATTATCCTTTGTAAACTGAAAATTACAACAGAGCCATAATTAGCCGTGTTGTCTCTTTGGTTGACAACAACCACTTTGTTTTGCTCATGCGCGGTGAAGCAAGCTTCTTACTACACAGTTATGTCTGCACCGAAAAAATCGCGTGAAGAAATGAACCCACCTGAAATCCATGGATATTACAGATTGTATTGGATTCATTCCAGGAGTGCGGACTATGGTCACAAAAATCACGTCATCGGTGGAAATGCACGAAGCGTTGCATTGCAATATTTATAAATTCCATCCATTGGTTATTATTATTAATATCATTATTATTATTATTATTATTATTATTATTATTATTATTATTATTATTATTATTATTATTGAGTGAGAGAGCAGTGCATGCCATCAAAGTGACACTGGAGTAAAATATACGAAGCCCATTATACCCATAATGACTACCCGTCTGATAAGGGTACACCAGGCACATGCATCACAACCATATGTACGCGACATGGTGATCTCATATCAAGATAAACAGCGCATGACCTCGCAGGTGGGGCCCAGTTAGAATTTTCTTCAGGTCGAGTAGCCCATCCCGCTCAAAAGATCCCTGAAGAAGGTTTGTTTAAGGATGTTGAGCAAAACACCCATGTTTCCAAAGGTGAATTATTCAAACTCCAAAGAATTCCTCTCAACACATGGTTATGATGCTCCCCCACTACTTCTGCTCATGATCAGAGATGCACATATCGTCAGCCACCAAGGGACATGCTCAACTGGTTAAGGTCAAACAACTGACAAGCAAATCTGTGGTATTAAACAGAATATTTTCTGTTGCCCATCTTTTTATACCAAGACAAAACAATGTACATGATAACACTTCCAATCAGTTAAGATCAGAAGCCATGAGAGCCACTGCCTGGTACTGCATCCGGGCATTTATTATTATTATTATTATTATTATTATTATTGCCTTTGCACAGCTTCTAACACTGGAGAAGTATTACAGAGTTAGCTTTTCATTACTAGTGAACTAAGGTAACACCCCTTACTTTTCGAGCACCATCCGGAGTATTCGAGCGGTTCCAAGCAGTGCTGTTTTCTGCAAGTGCTCCAACCTTATTGCAGCCCCTGTTTGTTCCATGTACTTCTCAAGATTTTTACTCACTGCTCCCTCGGCTCCGACAATTATTAGTACTACTACCACCTTTTTCATCGACCACAACTGCTTAACCTCCCAAGCTAACCTGTCATATCCATCGACTTTTCCTTCTTCCTTATTTCATACCTTGTTGTCAGCTGGGCATGCTATATCTATGACCCAGCATTGTTTGTTTTCTTTCTCAATTAAGACTATGTCTGGCTTTCTATTCTCTATCTCATGGTCACACTGAATCATAAAATCCCACAGAATCTTTGGATTATCATTTTCGACGATGCCTTCGGGTTTATGGTCGTACCAATTTTTAGCTCTGTCAAGTCCATACTTGTTGCAAAGTGTCCAATGGACAAGCCAGGCTATATTGTCCTGGTGTCTCTTATATTCCTTCTGGGCTAGTGGCGTACATTGACTGGTAATATGCCATACGGTTTCACCATTTTGTCCACAAATTCTGCACTTGTCACTTTCTTATGTGTTGTCTATTCTGTATTTTATGTAATTTGTTCTTAGTGCTTGCTCTTGGGCAGCACAAATTAGAGCCTCCGTTTCTGGTTTTAAATCCCTTTTAGTCATTCACAGCCATCTTTTTCCTCTGTCTGTCTTATCTTTAACATCTCTATGAAATTGTCCATGCATTCTTTTCTTTACCTACCTATTTTCAGTTTCATTCGTTTTCAATTGCTTGTACAATGCTTTATCTTTGCATTCTTTCATCCTATACAAGCCTGACCTTCCTACTTCTAATAATAACGGTTCTGTGGCATTTTTTACATACCATGCTATGTTGTTTTCTTCTGTTCTAATGTTGTGTTCGCATCCAATAAGTCCTCTTCCCCCACTTTTTCTTGGTACATACAGTCTGTGTGTGCCACTTTTTGGGTGGAGTGTCCCATATCCAGTTAGCAACTTCCTTGTCTTTCTGTCTAAGCTGTTTAGTTCGTCTACTGTCCATGCGATTACCCCTGATCCATATCTAAGGCGTGAAACCGCCCAGGTGTTGATAGCTTCAATATTATTCCGTCCGTTTAATTTCGACTTAAGGATCAGTCTGCGCAAGTACTCCACCTTAAATTTTTCTGTCATCTCTTTCTCCATCGATTTTTTTGTTTTGCTCGTGTTTTGTGGCTATTTGTATTAGTTTTCCTTGCTTCTGGAGTAGGTATTTTTGCAGTCCTATAGTGGTTATTTTATAATAGTTTTCCAGCTGTATGAGACCCCTGCCACCTTCTGTGCGTTGTATATATAGCCTTTCTATGTCAGATTTTGGGTGGTGCATCCTATATCCTGTCATTATTTTTCTTGTTTTCCTGTCTATTTTAGATAGTTTGTTTAATGTCCAGTTAAGGATATTGTAGCTGTACCTTATAACTGGGACAGCTAAAGTGTTAATACCTATTATATTGTTTTTAGCATTGAGCTCTGTTTTTAGTATTGATCTAACTCGTCTATAGTACTCTTTCTTTATTTTTTCTTTCATTTGTGTATGTTGTATCCTATCTAGTTCATTGACTTCTAAATATTTGTATGGTTGGCTTTCGTCTAGTTCTCTTATTTCATTGGCTTTATCTAGTGTGATGTTGCTACTTTTAACTAATTTTCCTCTTTTCAGGGTTGCTTTGGCACATTTTTCTAATCCGAATTTCATATCTATTTTCTTGGTAAAGCCATGTACTGTCTGTAGTAGTGTTTCCAGCTCTTTGTCATTTCTAGCGAATAATTTTAGGTCATCCATATATAAGAGGTGGCTGACTGTTTTCCCGTAACATTTGTATCCGCATCCAGTTCTATTTAGCAATTCCGTTAAAGGTGTGAGTGCCAGGCAGAACAGGAGTGGAGAGAGCGTGTCTCCCTGGAATATTCCTCTTCTAATGGGGATGGCTTTCGTTTTCACAAGTCCCTCTTTTGTTTGGAGCTGTAGCACTGTCTCGCCGAGATCCACTTTATCTTTAATCATTTCGGGGTCGATAAATTAAGTACCAGTTGAGTACTGGGGTCGATAAAATCGACTATCTCCCTCCTGCAAATTTCAGGTCTTGTACCTGTAATAGAAAGGATTATTACTATATATATATATATATATATATATATATATATATATATATATTTGTTTTGCAAGATTTTTGATGTGAAATCGTGTGTTGAAACAGATGTTGTTGTACTTGGGGATGGTCATATTGCCAGGAACTCAGCCAACAAAATAAGCGTAGACGCATTCTATTAAAAGAAATTAGAGGCATCACCACACGAACAGAGAGAACCACACTTATGAATATAATACACGCAGAGAATACATATGTCATACGCCAGTGCAATATACACTTTAGAAAGAAAATCTCGTGGTTAAAAAGTGAACAGCAATACAAACTCGCAAAAGAAAAGAAAGAGGGATACCCAGAAACAATAAACGGAATTGTTATGGCAGAGGTCCCTCTACCAGCAGAGTTCAACAGAGACAACGAAGCCAACATCTAGGGGGGAATAACAACAGACCCAGATGAAAAATCGCTACTTCAACTACCACCGAAATATGCGATATATCACAAGGTTAACCCCATCCAATGCCTCTCCGAAATCGAAAAGTCGTTCACAAAAATACGTTGGAATTTAAACATGTACAACAACAACAACAGCAACAACACGAGTGACAACAACAACAATTACCGCAGCAACAACACGAATGACAACAACAACAACAGCAACAACACGAATGACAACAACAACAATAACCGAAGCAACAACATGAATGACAACAACAACAACAGCAACAACACGAATGACAACAACAACAATAACCGCAGCAACAACACGAATGACAACAACAACAACAGCAACAACACGAATGACAACAACAACAACAATAACCGCAGCAACAACATGAATGACGACAATCACAACAACAATACCAACGATAACCGCAGCAACAACAACAACACAAACAATAGAGACTGCAGCAACAACAACAGCCGTAGCAACAACAGCCGTAGCAACAAAAACAACTGCAACCCCATGAACACCAACAGCAACAACAACAACAGCAAAAACGAACACATGAGGACAAGCAATAGAAACAAAAACAATAACAGAGAAAAAATCGAATACAACAACAACAATAACAGGGAGAACGGACACACAGACACAGATAACCATAGGCACAAGAACACAGACAAAGGTAAAGCCATGGGGGCCAAGAGGGAGAATAAAGTTGAATGCAACAGAATTCTTGGACAGGGAGTCAGTAGACCTAAAACAGAAAACACTAGATGGGGTGGTAACAATAGCGATGGTGGTGGTGGTGGTGGTGGTAGTGACAGTAACAATAGTAGTGGTAGGAATAACAGGATGAATGGGAGTAGCAATAACGGCAGTAATAGTAGTAGTAGTTACGAAGAAGACAACCCCAGAGGGGCCAACAACAGGAATACTAACCTCCTTGACACTCAATTCTTCAACATACATGACAAAACTTATGATATGAGCCGGATATACCCGACAGCATTACCCTTTAACAAAAGAGTCTGCATCCCTAAACATACTCATGACCACATGGAAGCACAGTTCACTATAGCTAGGACAAAACTTAGACAGATTTTAGAATTATACACTAAGAGACAGAGACAGAATAAGACAGAGGCCCAACAACTTGGGAATATACTCGCAAGTGGCCTACACAAGCTCATGCAGCGCACGAAAAATGGAGAAGTGGTATGCCTTCCCACAGATAAGTCCGGCAGAATGTCAATAGACAGCCTGCCGAACTATATCCAGGCAATGCAACCCCACATCGCCAATACGAAGGTAACAACCTTACAGGCGCATGAGGAAAGAGAAAAAGTCCTCAATGCCCACATGATGATGTGGACAATTGTTCTTAGACCCCAGAAGCGCACAGCCAACAACTTCCAAGCCTGGAACAATGATATCCCGACGCTGTATGGGCTCCGTAAGGACCACAAAGTAACAACTAATCCTGTAGTGGGACCACCAACAAGACCAGTCTGTGGAGCGAATGTCGCTAGTAACTACAGGATTTCCTACTTCCTCTCAATGATCATACGCCCCATAATCCAGATGTCACCTGATGTCTGTGACAGCACGGAAGATCTCCTCAGCAGGATCAACGACTGCAACAACACTTGCAACCTGACAGGGTGTATAGTGGGTAGCATGGATGTGGTATCACTATACCCATCTATCGACGTGGATTTTGCAGTGGAAAAATGCGTGGAGATGATCAACGAGAGCGAAGTAGAGTTCCAAAAAGTCAACACAGAAGAACTGGGCCTCCTACTTAGATTGACATATGACGATGTATATCTAGATAGATACGACCTTAGAGATTTCTGCCCTAGTAGACGTCTAAGAGGTAGACCAGCCACAATTACCTCTATGGCTAGGAAGACCCCTATAGAGAGATGGAGTGGATGGACCAGAGCCATACGGACCCCCACTAATATCCACCAGGTAAAGAAAATGATCGCACATGCACTAGGAGCTAGTATAAAGGTCACCCTAAAAGGCCACACCTTTAAATTTAACAACAAATTATACGCCCAGGACGAGGGGGCAGCCATCGGTGTTAGTATCGCCGGTGATGTGGCCAATCTCTTCATGGTATGGTGGGACAGAAGGCTTAAGGAACGCCTGACACAGAACTCCATACTCGTGAATGTGTACTCTCGATATGTCGATGATATCAACTTAGTGGTAAAGACACCCCCACAAGAGAGTACCCCTGAAATAGAAATAGAAACTAAGACTATGGAGAGCATCCAGCAAATAGCTAACTCCATCCACCAGAGTATTAAAGTTACGATAGACTACCCTACTAAACACCCTAACCATAGATTACCTGTATTAGATACTGAACTCTGGCTAGAAACTAAGAACAATAAAACCAGAATCCTCCATTCACACTATACAAAACCTATGGCCTCCAAATACCTGATCCACCGGAACTCGGCTATTGCGGACAATGCCAAATTCAACATATTGATGGCAGACCTCGTCAGAGTAATGCGAAATGTCTCCTGCATGTGCGACCCTACAGAATTAAAGAGACATATACAACATTTCGTCCACCGCATGCAGTTCTCAGGTTACAGCCATAAAGAAAGGATCAGGGTATACAAAGGAGCTATGAAGAAGTTTGAAACAATCAAACGCAACGATAGGAATGGGATTTGCCCCCTCTATAGGAGCAAATCATGGAACACCATAGAAAGGACTAAGAAGAAAATAGGAAAGGCAAGCTCATGGTACGATAGCCACAAGTACCAGAGCGTCATGTTCGTCGACACCACCCCTAGAGGCGAACTGGCGTACCGCTTTAGAAGGGCCCTAGACAAACTTAAGCTAAGAATTAAGGTTGTTGAAAGGCCAGGCAACCCTATCAAATCCCTTATCAGTAGAACATACCCTTTCAGTAGAACCCCCTGCACTGATAGGAACTGTATCGTATGTAGATTTAGCCCACAAACGAACTGCAAAACCAGAAATGTGGTCTATAGTATAAGATGTACAGAGGGACGATGCAGAAATAAGACAATGACATATGTAGGCGAAACAGCAAGGAGCATAGGGGAGCGGGCAAACGAACATTGGAGGGAACTTAAGGAAGGGAAGAACTCATCAGTTCTGTACCAGCAGGCTGAGCAAGAACATAGAAGCTCAATCAACAACATAGAAATTAAAATCTTATCTACACATAGCAGTGATGCAGCACTTAGACAAATTACTGAAGCTACACACATAATAGAAGAGAAACCTAGCCTGAATAGGAAACTAGAATGGAACACTAACACACACCACTAACAAACCACAAACCGCAGCATGTGAAAACATGTTACCCATAAACCAATAATAATATGAACAAAGTATAATACAATACATAGATAAACAAATGGAATTAAATACTACATATGTTAACAAAATTTAATTAAACACAAAAAGACAAAAACACACACACACATGAACAAATAAATAAATAAAAACAAATACAAACGAACACGTATTAACAGAGAATATAGGTGATACAGACACTCCCCATACACACATGCACTTACAAAAGACACAGACACATTGAAGGACACGCATGCGTAGACACATACAATAGGAATACAAAATACAAAATGGCTGATAGTTAGCAAGGTGAGACACACATAAGAAAGAAGGAAACAAAGGACCACTGATGAGGTCACAGAAGTGTGACGAAAGAACTCTGGCCGAAATAAGATTAAGATTAATGTAATATAAAGCTGAAGCAAATTAACACGAAATATACAGTGCGTGTGTTTTTATTGGCTAAACTGGCAATATGACCATCCCCAAGTACAACAATATATATATATATATATATATATATATATATATATATATATATATATATATATATAGAGAGAGAGAGAGAGAGAGATTGATAGATATATGCATATATGTACAAAGACACCATTATAGCACTATGGTGGCATATATTGTGTAGTTATTTTTGCGCGAGCGCGTGTCTGTGTATGAAGAGGACAGATGATGATGAAGATAATGATGATGTTGATGATAGCAAAGGAATTTGGATATTTGTCTTTTTCTTGTGAATTGGTGGAAGAGTCTGGAGAAGATTCTTCATCGAGAAACTTGGGTCTTACACATCATGCATCCACATCAGATTCAATGTCATATCCAGCACAACACACACACACACGAAAACACACACATACACACACATTGGTATGTAATCATTGCATGTCATACTCACATACCTGTGAGGTTTCAAACACCCTCATTATTATTTCTATATGCCACATATGTGTTGGCAGTGAATACATGCAAAATTGCCGCTACAAATGCCCTTCACTACACACAGTGTTATAAAACATATGTTAATACATCTTCTCTCTCTCACACACACACACACACACACACATTGCAAAAATTGTTGGTATTAGATGATGTTTTTAAAATGTAATCCTGTCCACGTCGTTAACGAAAATAAACATTCTTTTAAAGATATATCTTGTCCTTGTGTTTATTTTCGCCGAATAGGAAATTTCACCGTATGGACAATAATAAAGTGTATTATATCAGCATATTTTAAATATATATAAAAAAAAAAAGAATGCTAAAAGGTTTTTAAACGCATTAAATAGGCAAGACTTTATTCAACGTCAAACATTGAAAATATGTGATGAGGTCGTTTAAAACGAAATTTCTTACGGGGAATTTTCCTATGGCAAAAATGTTTATGGTGAAATTTCCTATAACCTTTCTTTACATTTGAAATATTTTAAAAATAAATTTTCAGAAAGCTTATACAGTAAAATGGTATGACCAAATTGAGGAGGTACTAGCTGACCAAGCCTGAGTTTAATGTCGTATCGAATGAATAATAAGTCCTATCTGATCTTCCTCGGCATCTTCTATATTCATAAAGGAACATTCTCATCTCACATTTGGTCCATCTCTCTTACACCGGCAGTCTCATACTATCGTAATATTATGTTTATCTATCACAATAATTCACTGTAGCTTCATTTTAGGATTTGAGAAGGATGGTTTGTGATTGGTCTTTTCAAACTATGCCCTGTACCGAAGAGAAATAACCCAGAAACCACTGCTCTACAGGAATCACTAAGGTTAGAAAGGGAGCAATAAACTCCCTTGCTCATGGCATACGTACACAGACCATGTGTCGGTAGCTAGCTGGAAAAGATGTTTTCTGGGGTTAAACAGTAGTAACATCGCCCCGAGTAGGGCCTGCCACATTGTGTTTGCAAATAGACTGCAGTGTATATCATATTTTTTTTTTATTCTTTTACTTGTTTCAGTCATCTGACTGCGGCAATACCGAAGCATCGCTTTTAGTCGGACAAATCGACCCCAGGACTTATTCTTTGTAAGCGTTCGATTATATATTATATATTCATACACACACACACACACACACACACACACACACACACATATATATATATACATGCATATATATATATACATATATATATATGTATATATATATTATGTATGTATGTATATATATATATATATATATATATATATATATATATATATATATATATATATATATATATAAAATAACGTTGACCACTAACGTGGACAATTAATGTGCTAGAAATAGATCACATCTTGTGTCTATTAAGACCTAAATTGTTCTCCTGATAATTAATCGATATTAATTAATATATGATTATTACCAGATTTTATAATAATAATATATATATATATATATATATATATATATATATATATATATATATATATATATATATATATATATATATATATATATATATAATAGTAATAATATTAGGGACAAAATCCAAAATTACAGGTAAAAACTCAATTAAAATCAATTTATAAAAAATTAAAATTAAATCGAGCTTTACAGATTAAAATATATAAATATATAGTTTTAGGGAAAAGAACCAAGTTTCACGAACTCATCGATGAAAATCCACTATCACATATAGAAAAATTAATAATTAAAAGCACAATAAATTAGTATAATATAATACAAAGTAAATATCATAAGATAAAGATAATATTATCTTTATCTTATGATATTTACTTTGTATTATATTATACTAATTTATTGTGCTTTTAATTATTAATTTTTCTATATGTGATAGTGGATTTTCATCGATGAGTTCATGAAACTTGGTTCTTTTCCCTAAAACTTTATATATATATATATATATATATATATATATATATATATATATATATATATAAGGTTCCTAAATTGAGGCCCGTTGCTAGTTTGGTATAGCCCACACAGCCCAACAAAATTATTTGAATATTGACTGTCAAGACTCCGTGTATGGTTGTTTGTACCTAATATTCTTGTCGAATGGGCAGACAACACAACCCAAGTAAGTGAAGATATCGGCTCTTGGTAATACAGACATGTACTTTTAATAAATGTACTTTCTATAGTATTTCCAAGGTGCAGATTCCAAGGTAGGTAAAAACAATGTAAATAAGTAACAACAATTTTTAGGTGTCAATACATTAAGGTCGTTTCAAGCGTTTTCGGTCGTTTTTTCTTAGCTAGGAAAGCTATTATAGAATTTGTGTGTAGGCTGTGGACGAGGTGTGACACTTCTAATAATTTTGATATTGCCATGGGTTCGAGTGACTTAGCCCAAGGTACTGGTTTGGTTGGTACATACCTCTTAATGTGTTTTAGTAGTGAAATCCCTGAACGCAAAATAGTCTTTATAGAGATGATCCATTACTCATTAGGCCTAGTAATAGTAAGACCGTCAAAGAAAGAATGAGGAAGAAAATCAAATTCTTTAAAAGCTTTAACTTGGGGCTCACTTTCGAATACGATACAAAACTTTACATTATCTCTATAGAAAACCGGATGAAGTTACTTAGTATGTGAACAAATCCTTTAATCATCCCCCAAATGTATTAAAACCATTAGTAAAAGGAATTTCGAGGAGAATTACACAATTATTGGCTAATATGGATATATTTAACTTGAAGCCCAATTACTATAACTCTGCTCTATTTAAGTCGGGATACAATCCGGAGATTGCATTCTTTAATTAAGAAAGCTTGATACTAACTAAACACAATAAAGAAAATGAAAATGTGAAAAGGACAATAGTTCATCTAATTGAGCCAATAGATCTACCACAATTGCTCATAATATTCCTATTAAAATAATGAATAAGATGTATAACAATGATAAAATATCTAACAGTAAAATATCTAACATGTAAAATATCTAACATGTAAAATATCTAACATGTATAATAATAGCGAGGATAAAATGAGAAGAATGGAGCCAATTCTAATAATAACATAAATGCTGATAATGATACCGTAATTAATAATCAAACTGGAAATTCGGGAAATAGTAGAGGGGCTGATAGGATCCGCTTTCATAAACATAAAAATGCTAAGAATAATAACGTGGCCTGGTATAACATTCCTTTCAATTGTACAATCTCTACTAGTAGATATAATAAATAATGGCGATTTTGGAGAAAAACTTCCCAGCTTTACATAAATATAGCTAATTCTTCTCCCGTAGGATAATCGGAGCCTCATAATTCCACCCGTTCAAATATAGGTACGATTATAGCCCGCTTGAACAGAAGAAACAAAAATTTAACCCGTGAGATTGATAATCATAATGGTTATAGTAGTTTAACCCATAATAATGATTCTAATAATAGTAGGTATGTAAGAATCATTGATATCAGTGATAATACTAAGAACCCACTCTCAGCTATTACAATGCAGTCAGCATAGATAACGGAACCAATAAACCGCAGATGAGACACTGAATATCCTAAATGCAACCATTATAATCCAAAATACTAGAGCTAATATAAATAGATGTAATAATACCTATTATAATAACTCGATTAGTCGTGACATAATATTTGATAATACTTCTACGAATTTGAGTGATACCTCGAATGACGACACTATAAATGTTAATGATAGGGCAAGTAATGCTAATAATAATATCTACAGTTGCAACTGTAGGGAGGGATCCCAATGCCCCTTACTAGGTTAGTGTTCAGCTGAAAATGTCAGATATAAATGTACAGTAATGAAAGAAATTAATATCTTCATTTATATGGGGTAAATATGAAAAAAACGCTTGAATAACCATTTTTCGTCCTTTAGACTTAGGTATAAAGCCACATGAGCAAGGGAAGAGGAGTGAAGGAGAGAGAGTGACAGAGTAATAGGATAGAACAGTGGGAGAAGAGGAGGCAAAAGAATAAGAGAGAGAAAGAGAGAAAAACGAAAGAGTAAAAAGATCGTATAGAGTGCGCACCAGAATTATTAAGATAAAACTTACTTAGAAGAGGATGCGTGATGTTCAATCATATAATAATAATAATAATAATAATAATAATAATAATAATAATAATAATAATAATAATAATAATAATAATAATAATAGTAATAATAATAATAATAACATATATATAAATATATATGTATATATATATATATATATATATATATATATATATATATATATATATATATATATGCATATATACATACATATATGTACATACTTACATCTATAGATATATATATATATATATGCATATGTGGGCACAGGACGTCATAATATATACAGGGTGCGTAAGGTATTTGAAGAATACCTTTTTGGGGTCATTGTTGCATGTTTTGCTCTGTATAATCTTTGTTTTAGAGAATAATAATGGCAGACTCTTAGCTCACTCAAGAAATGAAGAGGCATGCTGTTATTGCGGTTATAAAAGCTGAACATAAAGATTTAGAAATATCTCGATTTTTAAAATTTGTCAGATCTTTCGTCTACAAAGTTTGTAAGGAGCTAGAGACTGAAGAGGGAAACGTATCACTAGTATCAAAGCGTAAAAAGCATTCTAAACGCTCTGAAATCATCAGAACACCTGAATTTATCCAGTATGGTCAACAGACCGTTGATTACAATCCCAGAAAGTTCATGAGGTCAATTGAAAAAGATCTCCATGTGTCAGAAATCAACAATCAGAAATGTTGTCCAGGAAGGCAACAGATATAACTCTTATATGATGAGGAAAGGTCAATTTGTCAGAAAAAGCAAAAGAAAATTACCTCATCAAATCTAAAAGGCTCTTAAACAAACTGAAAAATCCAGCAGAAGATTTGATTTGGTTTTTCTCAAACGAGAAAAACATCGACCTAGATCAAAAAGTGAGCAGAAGAAATGGCTATGTGCAGACCCTTCTATGTGCATACAAAATTTCCTGAAACTTATGGTTTTAGGGATTGTCAGCAATGAAGCCTTAGAGTTAACTCAGCCGCCTACATTGAGGTCCTGGAATTAACTGTTAAGCCCTGGACAGACAGTGTATGCAATGGAAGGCTATATGTGTTTTAGTAAGACTGCACTAACACACATGGCTCTAATAACACAGGAATGGATGCCTGAAAATTTTCATGATAACATAAGCCCTAAAGGTATCTTTATCGAATAACATTCTAGAAAAGAAGGTTTATTTTTATCCTCACAGCATTTTTTGATAAATAAATTTATTATCTGTTATTAGATATCTGCTTTTTTATAAACATAATTCTATCCCCAAATACCTTGCGCATCCTGTATCTTAAACACAATCCTGTATCTTAAACACAATCCTCTATCTTAAAAGAAATAGAAAAACAATCAACAGATGGAAAACTCATCAACGAACATATAAACAATGAAATGAAAAATCTCACGGAAATCATACCAACAATTATAAAGTCTACCAAAGAAAATCTACCACAACCTCCGTGGATATCAGAAATAAATGAAAGAAATCTGGAAAATGAAGCCCACCGAAAAAGAAAAGAAATTTGGCAGACATGGAAGAAATCTCTCAATATAAGAAAACAAAACTTCTGGAAAGCATATAAATGCGAAAAATATGCCGAAACACACTCAGAATGGATTTCCTTAACGGCACCCATACGTCCTCGGAAGTACCTAATTAAAGAAATTAGAGGAGAACCAGAGGAAGAAACAAAACTCCGATGGGATCTCGCATTAACAAAATTCAGGACCGACATTTCTATCACCCTGTCTAAACAATCCCGTTATAAAACCAAATATGAAGCAATCGACAGTCTTATTGAAGAAGAAATATCAAAACTAGCAACTGGCAATGTAGAAGAAAAAATGCGCGAACTATGGATCAAAGATATCTCCAGAGAAGAGAACAAATCACGCAAATTATGGCAGCAGAAACAACTATTCCTGGATAAATATTCTACCAACTACGGTAAAGAATTTAGAACCCAGAGAAATAACAGTAAAAAAGAACAATCTCACCAAGGTAACAAAAACCAGAGCATGAGGCAACATCAACGCCCATCCCACCAGGAATCAAAGAGGAACTACGGTAAGAACTCTTCCCCTTTTGTACGCAAACACCCTAATCTACACATTATAAACAAAAAACATGAACAAAATAAATATTTCTCTGATCAGACCTTTAGACGTAGGAACACCAGATCATTTTCAAAACCTCAACAAAGATTACCTACAAAAAACGGGGAAAAAAACCGGCCTAGAACCAGAAACAATACCAGACCATCCCATCAGATCACTAAAACCAATACTTACAAATTGAAAAAGAAGATATTTAATTCTGAAAATAGGAAGGCAAACATAACAACACCAGGTAAAATAACACAACGAAAACACAAACTTCAAATCAACACCAACAAAAATAGTAACCATAAACAGAAAAAAATTCATTTTTTAATGTCAGGACAACAAACACCGGAGAAAGAAACACTCCAAGAAGTAACATACCCAAAACAATTGGACACATAGACCCTAAGATAATTAATCTTTCCAGAAGAGATCTTGACAATGATGAAACCCAACTTCTGTTAAAAGGCCTGAAATTTACACCTACACCAACAGTCAACCACCATGAACTAAAGGAAGATATCCAGAAATTCTGTCGCAAATTACGACTTGTCGAATTCTTCACCACCAATATTAATAATAAAAATAATAATGAAACCGAAGATTCTTTAGTGAGGAATAAATCAAATTTCACCCCACCAAAAGGCAGAAATATCTACCTGGACCAATCAAACTTCCCCCTAAAACAAAATACCAAAATTAGGCTGAACATTAACAAATCAGAGATATCTGCACTTAAACGCATACAAAACGATGAAACAATAATAATTAAACAAGCAGATAAAGGGGGTGCAATCGTCATCATGGATGTGGAATACTACAAGGATTTAGTTGAGGAACAACTAAATGACACAACCTTCTATTGTGAAATACCCTCGAACATAGACCACCACATCATGAAGAAGATCAACCACTTAGTTTCTAAACACTACAACTCACTCACTGACAATGAAAGAGACTACATCACCAACTTCGAACCAAAACCCAGTAACTTTTACGGCTTACCCAAAATACATAAGTCAGAAGATATTCAACAGGGAGTAAAGGAACAAGGAAGTGAATACATAAAAGTGCTACATCCAAAAGATTTAAAACTTAGACCAATTATAGCTGGCCCAGTATGCCCTACTCACCGTCTAAGCAATTTCATCGACATTCTTTTGAAGCCACTTTGTACATACATACCCAGTTTCATTCGGGATGACATCGACTTTTTATCCCATCTTCCCAAAACCACTGAAACAAATTCAATCCTACTGAGCTTCGATGTAGTAAGCCTATACACAAATATCCCACATGATTTAGGAATAAAGGCGGTTGAATACTGGGTAAACAAACACAGAGAAGCAATTCCCAACAGGTACACGGTGACATTTATACTAGAATCAGTGAGACTTATCCTGGAAAATAATACGTTCTTCTTCAATGGTAAGAACTATATCCAAATTAAAGGCACGGCTATGGGGACGAGGTTTGCCCCCGTTTATGCGAATTCGGTGATGGGTTACTTGGAACAAAAACTCTACCAGGAAATAGAGGAGAGATATAACACCGAATTTAGGACGCTTATAGAAAAAGCATGGAAGAGATACCTGGACGATTGCTTCATAATCTGGACCAAACCTCAAAGCATTGTGGAAGAATTTAACACCCTCCTGAACAACCTACACCCATCCATCCAATTCACAAAGGAGATGAACAGTAGCAAATTACCATTTCTAGATATAATGGTAATTAAAAAGAACACCGCCATTACCACAGATATATATTACAAACACACAGACACACACCAATACTTGAACTTTAAATCGTGCCATCCACCCCATACAAAACGCAACATACCATACTGCCTAGCCAGGAGAATATGTACTATTGTAGAGGATATAGAGACCAGAAATCAACGCCTGATGGAACTGAAAGAATTTCTGGTGAAGCAAAAATACCCATCACGACTCATAGAAAATGGTATTCAGCGGGCTTCGAAAATACCCATACAACAACTGAGGACACCGCAAAGAAAAGACAAACAGGAAAAGATCATTCCATTTATAGTGACACAAAATCCATGCCACCAGAACATCTTTAATATCGCCAAAGCGAACTTACCGATCCTTGCACAAAGTAAGGAATTGAGAAATATCATTACAGATCAAAATATAACTCTCAGTAAGAGACAACCTAAAAGCTTGAAAAAACTATTAACAAAGGCAAGGTTTGACCTCAGCAACAAAAATCAAACATTCACTGTATCCAAATGCAATGATAGCCGATGCGGCACATGCCGATCAATCCATACCGGCCCATATATGAACACAAAAACAGGGAAAATATTCACCAATGCGAACATGAACTGCAAAAGTAGAAATCTAATCTACTGCATCAAATGCCCTAATTGTGAAGAATTGTACGTTGGCCAGACAGGTAATGCACTATCGGAACGCTCACGGGTACATCGACAACAGATTAAAAACCCAGAAGTCCGCCAAATACCACTGAGTAACCATCTAGCAACATGTGGTCATCAAACTTTTATTATATTTCCATTCCATAAACTTTACAACCGGAATGAAATTGAAAGAAAATGCAAAGAAAAGGACTTTATTAAGAAATTCAAACCCACTCTTAACAAACAATGATTAAATCCATCTTACTTGGGGTTTAAAAATCGTATCCCTGTAACCAAAACACAAAAAATCTCTCAGATATCATCATTTCTATAAATAGATTTGGCATCATTTCTAAGAACAGCCAAACACCTACTGGGGTTTAAAAATCTTATCCCTACAACCCACACAAAACAATAAATTAAAATATCATCATGTCTAAAAATAGATTTAACATCAATTCTAAAAATAGCCAAACACCTACTGCTGCCGTCCAAAGGAATTGGTATAAAAGACAGAAAACCAGCCAACTTATTACAGTCTGTTAAAGTCTGTCATACCGGCCATGACGAAGGGAAATAGCCCTGAAACTCGAGTCGCCTTTATATATATATATTTATATTTATATACTTATATATTTGATCCTTTATATTGAACACTCAATATTTCATCTACATTCAATACTTTCTTTCATGGTGCCATCCATTTTTATTTTATTTTATTTTATATTGTATATTGTATATCATATTATGTATTGTATATTCCATATTCTATACCCCACATTAGTTCTGCAGGAATATAAATAAAACATAAAAAACAGACAGTGTTGGAACTCTTTTAAGCAAAATAATATATTCCTCTATACACAATCATACAAAAAAATCCACCTTTTTTGTATTTATTTTTACTCGCATATATATATATATATATATATATATATATATATATATATATATCTTGCTCACCCTGTATGTATATATATATCTTGCTCACCCTGTATATATATATATATATATATATATATATATATATATATATATATATACAGGGTGTGTGTGTGTGGGTGTGGGTGTGTGTTGTGTGTGTGTGGGTGTGGGTGTGTGTTGTGTGTGTGTGTGTGTGTGTGTGTGTGTGTGTGTGAGAGAGAGAGAGAGAGAGAGAGAGAGAGAGAGAGAGAGAGAGTGGTGACTGGAAGGAAGAGAGGAAAAATGTTTATCAGTATTTTCAGAGTAGACTGATACATACATAAAGAAAAATAGATACATAGATAATAAAAAAGTAGATACATACATACATACATACACACATTGTTAAATTAAAACAGGAGAAAGGAGGGACACAGAGGAAGTGAGAGAGAAAGAGAGAAAGTGAGAGAGACAATAGATAGATAGAGAGACAGATAGATAGATTGATAGATAGATAGATAGATAGATAGATAGATAGATAAAAAGAAAAGTTGGTATATAGATACAGACTCTGAATGCAGTATTCTAATTTTGGGCGACATTCGGGACTCTTTTCTCTTATCTGTTGCTCTTTCAGCAATTGATACTACAACAAAGCATCTATGCAGTTGCCCGACTTGCGACAAATAGCAACCAGATCTTCAAATGATACCCGCCCCTATGTTAGTGTATCTCAGGTAACATGGTTGGATTTTAATAAGACACCAGGATAATGCCATTAGTAGGATAGGAAGACGAGAAAAAATAAAATAGAATAACTACTTAAAATATAATAAAGGTAGGAGTACAAGGGGGTTTAATTTTCTATAAAAGGTTGATAGGTAATAAAAAATTTTGAGGTTCAGATATGAAATCTTTAAAGGTCCGTGGATATCAAAGTTTGAAAGTTAAAGAACGTGTGGAAGGTAATTCTATTTAAATCTATTGTTACTTGTATGTTTTAATAAATATTTGCTCATTAAAATCCATGCTATAATAATGGATACGAAGCAGAAAATATAGTGGTGTTTGAAAATAATTATGTGCACTGAAACCCTGTAAATGTGCTACACTCTTATTTTCATAAATTTGAAATCATTGCTTAAACACACATTTTCTTATTTTTTGTAACTATTAAAATCCCATTATGAGTATTGATGTGGGCTAGCCAGAGAAGAGAAGCAACCAGTCTCGTCAACAGGAGAGGCGAAGAGGATTGACAGTAACCGACGAGAAACTGTAAGAAACATAAATGCTGCACGACGGAGAGAAGCACGGGTTAACTTGAGCCAAGCAGGACTCCATCAACATAGAGTAGCAAGAGAATATATATCACAGAAAAGAGGAGGAGAAATTTACATCAAAATGTTGAATAACATCGCACAGCTCGAGAGAATTTACCATAGGAAAGAAGAGAAGAATTTCTATATCAAAATGCAAATTCTCTTGGATGCAATTTAGCAATTGATGGCTCTAAATCATCTGATAACATACAAGCATAGGTAGCTGAATTTATCCTTCCCTGACATAAAAACAGATGTACAGAAAACCTGACTAAAAACATGAAAAATAATATTAGCTTTATGTTGGATACCCATACCCTTTTATATATTTTGGGCAACAAACCAGTTACATTAAGTTTATATGTTGATCGAATACATGTACTATCTTACCTCATAGTTATTTTCATCAGACCATATGACTTTTGACCTTTGCTCACTGGTCCAATTTGAGTGGTTTTTGGCCCAGAGAAGACGTTTTCCCATTTTCGCTTCAGAAACCCATGGCTTGTTCCTGGCATTACAGCCTTTCAGATCGTACTCTACAAGCTTTCTTCTAACAGTTCTGGTTGATATTTGTGAAGTATTTGCCTTGTTAAAGTCCGCACAGAGCTCCGAAGATATTTTGCTTCTATTTCTGAGCAACTGACGGATGATGGATCTATCATCACGAGGTGATGTAACCTTTCTTCTGCCTGTTCTTTGTATTGTCTTCACATCTTTTGTCTCTCTGAAGTGCTTGAGAGTCGTTTGCACTGCACATCGAGAACATTTCATTTTCTGAGCAATTTGCCTTTGAGACATTCCATTTTCATGATGAGCTACGATTTGATCTCGCTCACACGCACTCAACTCCCTTGTTTTAGGCATTTTATTGTTTATTAACTGTATCTACAATGCACTTTAGCATAAAACTCTGAAATAATCAAGGAAATATAAGTTAATTTTGTATAAAAGCAGTATAAAAGCCGTAATTGATGCTAAAGGAGGGTCAACCAGATATTAAAATTAATGCATATTGTGAAATATATCATAATCTACCATGTGCACGCATTTCATTAACATTGAGACAGCAGAACCCCAAAACATTGGGGTGGCCTAATACTTTTGGCCAAGGCTGTATGTATGTATGTATGTATGTTAACAATCAGTTTCATTTCTGTATTTCTTGTCCATAGAGAAAGAGCCGGACTCTAACATAGATTCAAGGTTCCTTCATTGGAACTTTTATCAACATCATCTAGGTATTTGTGCACATGTGTGTGTGTGTGCAGTATTTGGTGTTAGTGTATGCGCAGATTTGTATGTTTGTTTTATGGATGCGTTTTTATGTATATACTTTCATGTCTAGATGCATGCATATGTATTTATGTGCTAAATGTTTGGAAAGTTTTACATATCTTTACAGTTCCATTGATGGCTTGAATCTGTAGTCTTCTAATCAGCCTTTTTCTTTCAGGTTTTGAGAACCCTAATTTTTCCAGGTTTTTGTTGAGGCAGTTCGTTACATATCCCAATGCCCCAACAATCACGGGTATTAATCTGAACTTGTAGTCTGGGTGGAGTATCTGCAAATTTCTCAGTAGCTCGGCGTAGTTGTTCTCTTTTTCTCTAATCTTTAGCGTGATGTTGACATCCGCAGGACAGCTGATTTCTACTACTGTACACAGTTTCTCTTCTCTGTCCCAGATTACTATATGCGGTCTATTATGTCTGCACTTTATTGAGGTTTTTATTGGGACATTCCACCAATACTCTTTCATATTGTGAGTGGTAATAGCCTCTACCTCATTATGGGTTTTCATCTCCTTAGCCCCGGGGTTATCCTGTCGGCGGATTTCATTGTACAGTGTCTTGGCCACAACATCATGTCTCATAGGTAGGTAATACCGTGATGACATTTTTGGACAGCTGCTAATGATGTGGGTGATATCTTCGATACTGATTCCACAGAGTCTGCATCGATTATTACATTGTGGCGCTTTCCCCGCCTCTCTGTCTCTTTGTTTATTAGGAATTTGGTTGCTATTTCTTGTTCTTGAATAGCAAAGGCATACCCTTTAAAGTGAAAGTTGGTGACCCGATTGTTTGTCCACGATAGACTGCTCTGGTTGTCAATGTTGTTATCCCCCTGGAGCTTTCTGTTAACGTAGCCAAGCATGGTCTTCTGCTGGAATGCATTCATCCTCTCCTCTGATGTTATGTTACGGTAGAGTCTTGCAATTTGTTTGGGTAAGAGATCAGGTTTGTCGAATAAGGAATGCTTGTCAAGTAGTTGCCTTCCCAATCTCATGATGGTATTTACCTCATGTCTGCAGACTTCATCAAGGGGTGCACTTCGACACTTGGTGGTTATGAGATGATGTCGAAGAGATATGACACGGCATTCAAAGGCAGTCTGAATTGATGTTAGGCCCCTCCCTCCTTTATTTCGTTTTAGGTATAGGCGGTCTACATCGCTATTGACGTGAAAGTTGTTCGTGCTCGTTAGTATTTTCCGGGTCTTCACATCAAAGGCTCGGATTTCATCGATCGTCCAGTCAAGTATCCTGAATGTCGGTACGAGTACTGGTACTGCAAACACATTGCGGGCTATTGCTTTATTGAGTGCAGAGAGTTTCGAGGTCCATATTTTCCTAACCCGATTTCTGTATTCCTTAGTAACACGTTCCTTGTTACAAGTACCTTCGTATGATACGTTTTCATCTACTCCCAGGTATCTGTAGGATTCCTCATCAGATATTGGAGAAACAGATAGGCCATTGATGGAGATGTTGTTAGGGTGATGTATGTATGTATGTATGTATGTATGTATGTATGTATGTATATATATATATATATATATATATATATATATATATATATATATATATATATATATATATATATATTATATATATCTTTCATCATATATATACATAACTTTCATCACCCAAGTCTTTTCCGTAAAACCAGATCAAGAGAAACTAGTTGGAATTGAAAGACCTTGACTTATTGTTGTATCTGAGGACTTGGCATGCTCAGCACTTACCTCACAAAATTTTCCTCAATCGAGCAAATGATGAGCAATAGTAGCAACTCGAAATGACTGAAACAAATAAACGAACAAAAGAACACTTATTTTATATAAATATATAAACTATGTTTATAGTAGTTTTAATATGTATAATGTTTATATGTATATATGTTACATATAATGTCTATATATTATACATAAATATATATATATGACTGCCCCTTCTAGCATGTAAGGCTGCCTATTAAGGGTAATGTCTTTTGTGTTTAAATGTACATTAATTTGATAGGGAAAATATGTTGTCTATTGACTTTTTATACATGCTGGACCACTGGTAGTGAAATTTCTAAAATTTGGCTACCCTATCTTATTTTATGAATATGATTTTAGTAATTTCTGACGTTAATTCGGCATCTCTTTATTTGCTGTCGACTGAAACCGCGCTTGCGCGGTGAATTTGAAAGATTATAATATATAAGGATGAAACACGTGTTATTCTGTCTCTAAATTATATGCTACTTGTTTTGGTGTAGCCACTGATGAGAACCTTGCCTAGCAAATTATTTTATTTAATAATTAGAGTTCGAAATCTAGGTATGGCTGTAAAAAACTAGGTAAAAGTTTTTATTTTTCATTCCCTTCGAAATTGCTATTAAATGTAGTTTTGGGCGTTTTGACTGTTCCTTCTAGCATGTAAGGCTGCCTATTAAGGGTCGCCTCTTTTGTGTTTAAACGTACTCTAATTTTATATGTTGCATATAATGTATATATCTATGCACACACACACACACACACACACACACACACACACACACACACACATACACATATATATATATACAATGTATATATGATGCATATATACACAATACATATATATATGTATATATATATGTGCATATATATATGCATATATACATATATATATATATGCATATATATATATATATATATATATATATATATATATATATATATATATATATATATATATATATATATATATATATATATATATATGTATATAGTTGAAATTTACAGAAAAACAGAAGACGAAGACTGGTGTATAAACAACATGCAGGTGTATTAGTTTGACGCTCGGGAAGGTGACAACGTCTTTTACGTTTCGAGCCTATACTCTTCAACAGAAATGTAAAATAGAAAGAGAATAAAAAACTTGTGGATTTAGCGGCCAATCATGACGACTGGTTGGACAAAGGTGGTTAGACAGGAGAGCTAGGAAGAAGGGAAGATAATAAAGTACTTGTGGTCCCAAAACGAAAGTGTGCGTGCGTGTGTGTATGTGAGAGTGTGTAAATGTGTGCGTGTGGATAGGGGCTGGTGACTTTGACGTGTGGTTGTGTGCGTCTGTAAAGTGTGGGTGTGTAGATGATGGTGTGGGTGCTGGGAAGTGGTCAGTGCTAGTGGATAGTCAGTGTAGTGGATGGAAGTAGTAAGAATGGAATTGTGTATGTTGCCGGAAATGTTGAGAAAGGGAACGGGAGTATTGGAAATGGTACAGGAGAATTCGAGGGCAGGATGGAAGGATTGGACAAAAGAGAGGAAGGAGTCTAGGTGTTTGCGGGAGAGTGAGGTCGCACCGATACACTCATCAATGTAAAGACCGTATAGTTCGGGAGTGGGACCAGTGAATCTTGAAAATATTTGGGCTTCAGCGTAGCCAACGAACAGGTTCGTATAGTTGGGGCCCATTCTCGTTCCAATGGCCACTCGCGAGACCTGTTGGTAAAACTCCCCCACGAACGAGAAGCAGTTGAGGGAGAGAACAATTTTGGCCAGACAAAGAATTGTGGATGTGTCAGGTTAGGGGTTGGGTCGAAGGTCTAGGAAGTGTTTGAGGGCAAGAAGTCATTCGTTGTGTTGGATCACCGTATATAGACTCTGTGATGGTAGTTGGAGCCGCAGTGAATGATGGAAGTGTTATGCAGCCACACTTAATTGAGTCTGGTTTGAAGATCGGCACAAAAGAGTATCTGACGCCCTGAAGAACTCCCTGTTACCTTAGATGGAGCAGAAGTTGGGGCTTGACAATGTGGTGCCTATCCAGGATTCTTACGCTCATCAGAGTTAGCCGATATGGAAGGGAATATGGTGACTGCTCTCTATTGTCGGAAGTGTTAATCCAATTAACACAACCGGTCAGCGGCTGCTGTGAAAAAAGTTGGTGAAACGAAAAAGGACCAGGGATTAGATTAAGAATTATGTCCCTTGGTTGGGTATACTGTGAGACTGGTAAGATTTATCTTCAAGTGTTAGTGGGGAATGTGTGCATTATTAAGTGTGGTACTGCTGTGGGGAAGGGGTGTATGATATGTATAGTTCTCCTGTGGGAATGAGGTGTGCGAGATGTGTAGTGGTGTCATATGCATAATTTTTTCCGGGGGTGTATGTATATATATATAAATGTGTGTATATATAAATGGGTGTATGTCTATATAAATGTGTGTGTGTAGGGTACAATGAGTGTGAAGTTGTATATATTAGGGTTGTATATGTGGGGTTGCCGCCTTATGGGTGTGTGCGTGTGTGTATAAGGGTGCATTGATATGTGACTTGGTCAAACGCTTTGCTGGGCCCGAGGACATTGGTGGAAGTTCGAGGCGGGACCTGTACTTGCAGTCATGGTTGAGGAGATACGATAGGATGTACTTCCTTTGATGTGGGCAAGGATTAAACACCTCACTCCTGCTATTCTGGTAAACATCCGGGCGTTGACTACTCTTTAAAATTGATCTCTTCTCAGTCAGGCATAACCTGCACTTCCTGTTGTAATTGAAGTATGGTTGCATTTCTCCAGATACTTTCACTTTATACTTTACTCTGTGGCACTTTGTTTCAAAGACAAAACGTACTTGGCTAGGGTTGTGGCGTTACGTCTCTCTGAGATATTGAAGGAGGATTTGTGGTTGTTAAAGCGGTTTCTGAAGGGGCCTCCCGTTGCCCCCACATACTTCTGCACGCTCGGTTGTCCATTGGGTCCTATGGCTGTTACCTCTGCCTCAGCGGACAAGTTGTGTTACCCCTGCATGAGCACCCTGCCTCTGCCTCGTGTGTAGGCCTACTTACTAAACTCTTTGTTACACTAGATGCACATCTAAAGGATAATCTCAAGGAATGTCTATCAAATATTTTGTTGAATCTATTAGTACTGGGGAACACCACTTGAAGGGTTTTAGTCGAACAAATCAACTTATTTCTTAAGCCTAATATTTATTCTATCGGGTGTAGGCCTACATACTAAAATCTTTTTACACTAGGTGCACAGCTAAAGGATAATAGTGAATGTCTATTAAATATTTTGTTGAATCTGTTAGTATGAGGGAACACCACCTTGAAGGGTTTTAGTCGAGCAAATCAATTTATTTCTTACGCCTATTATTTATTCTCTTTTGCCGAACCGCTAGTTAACGGGAACGTAAACACATAACTCTTAACTAAATTACCTGACCTATTTTCGTTTCACCACCTTTTTCGCAATAACCGATAATCGGTTGTTAATCCACCTCCGACAATAGAGAGCTGTCGCCATGTTCTCTTCCATGTCGGCTAACTCTGATGAGCGTAAGGTTATATAATCGGATTGTTACCTAATACTCCATTGTACCTCTTGCGCGAAACCGATTGGTAAGATCAGCCGTGATGGATATATAATATTATACATCTCGGTTAATGTACCCACTCTATTTACAGTGTTAAATTACCTTTTCCCTGAGTCATAGTCTCTTAGACGACTCACGTCCGTATATATATATATGTATATATATATATATATATATATATATATATATATATATATATATATATATATATATATATATATATATATGTATAATTTTCAATAAATTAATATTATCAGGAATAATTAGAAATATTAGAAATTTCTACTACCAGTGGCCTAGCGTGTAAAAATTTAGTCCATAGACTATATATTATTCATATAAGCACACTATACATTTAAACACATAAGCGGTATCCATCATAGGATTCCCTCACGCTAGAAAGAACAGCTAAGTTCCAAACCACTATTAGGGATAAAATTTCGAAGGAAATGAAAAATGAAAACATTTGCCATCTAGCTCCTGGACCATTGACTTCTGACTTATTTTAGCAAATAAAATAATTTGCCAGGCAAAGTCTTCTTCAGCAGGTACACCCAGAGGCAATCCCGTATATGCTCCATGCTTATACATTCTAATTTTTCAAATCTACCGCGCAAGCGATAGATTTGATACTAAAATAAGTCAGAAGCAATTGGTCCAGGTGCTAGATGGAAAATGTTTTTATTTTTCATTCCCTTCGAAATTTTATGGCCAGGCTCCAGGCACCAATGACAACGGGGGGCGACCCTCAAGCATTACCGGATACCTCGAACCGGCCATTTACATTGAGGAGCTTGGCTCTGCTGCCATCCAGTCCCTGGCGGATGGTGTCTTCATTCCACTCAGGTTTTATTCCGGGTGGAAAACCACAGACCCAAGCCCTCGTCAACTTCCTCCTACAATACGTAGGAAGAAACAATATTTCATCGCCCTCTAAGGGCTGACTCGCACAATTGCGAGCTTCTTCAGGGGTGTCAAACAGCAACCGCACAGTCGCGTATTTGACACCCCTAGAAATAGATTTTTAGTTGGCACACATTTCGCCAACTCTCTTACAATTACTTCTTTTTCGAATAGGGCGATGGTGTCGAGCCACTTAGAGTAAGTCCTCAACACCACCGTCCTCTTTTCGAAGTCTTTCAATCACTATTTTGGTGGGACATTTTCCCACACCAAAATATTGTCCTTGTTCTTTGCCATGTTTTTTTTTTAAATAAAAAGTCCACAAACAGTTCAGAAGGAAATCAAAAGAAAGTCTCATTAAAAAGGAAGAAAAAATGAAAACAATTCAAAAAGGAAAGTCACAAAAAGATAGAAGAATAGAATACAACAGTTAAAAAAAAAAAAAAAAAAAAACAGCCAAAAGTTTTCTGGCCACTCGGTAATCCAGGCCTATTTGGTACTCCAACTTGAACCCGGAACGCCACAACTTGGAACACAGCTTTCACAAAAATTGGTAAAAAGAAGCTGTAGTATCTTCTAAATGTTCACAATTTTTGAAACATAACTATCCACTAAAGGTGAACAAATTTTGGACGCGAAATACGCCTCAACAATTCTCACAATAAAGTGAGAACAAAAAGCTATCCACTTAACGTGAACAAATCTTTCGAAGCGGGATACGCCCTCAGACACAAATCTTACAATTAAGCGAAAAAAAACTTTTCACTCAAAGTGAACAAATTCTACCCAACTGCAGGCAAACCAGTGTACAGAATCCAGTAGGGACTCCTTGCTTGTACAAAAATATTACAAACAAACAAACCCCCACTGGACCCAAAATACAAAAAGTCTTACCTTGCAGTTGAGCTTGTCTTCATTCGCTACGCTACTTAGCGTGGCCTAACCTCCTTCAGCGCTTCGACTGATAATACGTATGCGTGAGAAGCCAGCTCCTTTATTTCATATGATTTGCCACAAGGGCATTACACAGAAGAAGCAGTTGCGGGCTAGACTAGTACATTAATGAGATGAATGATAATAAAATTAAATGATAAAATGAGGGAGACAAGTGGCGCCCGCCGACCCCTCGTCTCCCTAAAACAATGTTCTCTCCTATAAATTACAGAATATGAGGCTACAAACCTCTTACAATTTATACGAGGTTTTTACACCTCTTACAATAAAAACTTTAGTCCTCAAAATTTTCAATGTCTGTAAGTTCTTCATCTTGTGAATTACAAAATATGAGGCTACAAACCTCTTACAATTTATACGAGGTTTTTACACCTCTTACAATAAAAACTTTAGTCCTCAAAATTTTCAATGTCTGTAAGTTCTTCATCTTGTGAATTACAAAATATGAGGTTACAAACCTCTTACAATTTAACAAATTAGTCCTCCTCATCGGAGCCCTCAAACAAGTTGACTTGCCGCCTGCAGACAACTCTGCACCGACAAGTCGGGGCCCGTGAACAGGTAGGCAAATTCTTTCTTGTCAAAGGTCGCCATGACCCTTGACAAAACCTGATACTCTATTACCTCCGCAGCCACCTGCGGAGGCCATATTGGAATGCATGTGCAGGCCGAGTGCATACGGTCTCGGTCGCCCAGGCCGTCCAAAAATTCTTCTACAGGCCCTCCCTCGTGATAAAGGAGGACAAACTCTTCCTCCTCTTCCTCCTCCTCTTCCTCAGAGGAAGAGGCCTCAAGCTGCTCCGTCAGTGGCACACTTCCCACTGACGGAGCCTTTTCCGCTGGTGGGAAGTGAACCACGGGCGGTTCACTCGGCGGCACAGTAACATCCGCTGACTGTCTTCTGCTCCTCTTTTTCCTCTTTCTTTCAGAGGCTACAGGAGCAGGAGCCTGCGTTGGCGTGCACGGGGGGCACTGTCCCCCCGCCTCCTGTGCCACTTGCCCATTTTTGGTGAGCAACTGTTGTTACTCACCTTCCTTTTTTCTTTTCGTGGAGGCAACTACCACCACAATTTCAACCGTCACCCCCACCACAATGGGGTGCGGTGGACACCTTAATTTTCTGTGCCATGTTACGGCCCCGGGGGCAGTCCTTCTTAATGTGGCCTGGCTCCGGGGACGAATGCCACTCGGGGAGGAGGTGACCCTCAAGTATCACCGGATACCTGCAGCCAACCATTTTTAGGAAGTCCGGGAATACAATTTCACCTGCGGCCGATGGGGTCCATAGTGTCAAAATTATTTTTGACCCTTTCCAATCGACTGCCGGCGTCATTCTCACATTTAAGAGCCTAGGCTCGCTATTCCCCAGGCCCTGCCAGATGGTATCACCAATCCATCCCGCTTCTGTGCTCGGGGTAGCCCACATACCCAGGCTCTTATCATCCTCCTCCCACAATATGTGGGGAAGAACAAAATTTCTTGCTCCTCAAGGGGCTCGCTGGCAAATTTGCCAGCTTTCTCGGGGGTACCAAACAGCAACCAGACCGTTGCAAATTTGGTCCCCCGAGAAATAAATTTTATAGTTGGCAGGTAGTCTGCCAACTCTTTCTCAATCACATTCTTGTCGAAGTGGGCAATAGCACCACGCGACGTAGAATAGGTCCACAGTACCACCGTCCTCTTCTCAAGATCTTTAATCCACTGTTTGGGTGGGACCGCTTCCCACTCCAAAGCAGCGGCACCGTTTATTTTTGCCATGTGCAAAAAGAAAAAGTCTTAAAAGTTCAAAGAAAGTTCAAAGGTCAAAGAAAAACGTTCAAAAAAAGATACACAAAAAGTTAACAGAAACAGTAAAAAAAAAAAATAAAACAAAGAAGTCCAAAAAATAAATAAACAGTTCAAAACGAAAGAAAAAATCAGGAAAGATAGACGGAGAAAGAAAAACAATTCATACGGCAAAAATCCAATTTCCTGGCCAACAGGTACTCCCGGCCGAATGTGGATAGGGTCCTTGGCGTGAATCTTTTTTTTTCCAGTAATTGGTAAAATAAATCCAATAAATCCAAACACAATACTGGCTACAGCCAACGGTAACTGCAACAGCAACTGTCACAGGTTCTAATCGTTCGGGCGAGGATATGCCCCCATTTTTAAAACGAATCCAAAGAATTCACAATATAAAAAAACAGCAGCCGCCAAGAGCAAGCGAAATTGTTCCAGAGCAGGGCGAAATTGTTCCAGAGCTGGGCGAAATTTATTAACAAAAAATTACAATATAACAAATTACACCCAGCTCAGATAAAACAAAATCACCTACCTCGACGACCTTCTCTGTTTCTGCTCTTTTTTCTTGTAATTGGACGAGTGTGTGTGTGTGTGTATATAATATATAATATATATAATCATCATCATCATCGTTTAATGTCCGCTTTCCATGCTAGCATGGGTTGGACGATTTGACTGAGGACTGGCGAACCAGATGACTGCACCAGGCTCCAATCTGATCTGGCAGAGTTTCTACAGTTGGATGCCCTTCTTAACGCCAACCACTCCGAGAGTGTAGTGGGCGCTTTTACGTGCCACCGGCACGAGGGCCAGTCAGGCGGTACTGGCGACGGCCACGCTCAAATGGTGTTTTTTACGTGCCACCTGCACAGGAGCCAGTCCTGCGGCACTGGCAATGACGATCACGCTCAAATGGTGCTATTAACGTGCCACCGGCACGGGAGCCAGATAGCTGCTCTGGCAATGATCACGCTTGGACGGTGCTGTGAGTGCTCCAATGGCACGGGTGCCAGTCATCGAATTTGGTTCGATTACGATTTCAATTCACTTGGCCCAACAGGTCTTCGCTAGCAGAGTTTAGTGTCCAATGAAGGAAAGGTTGGCATGGGAGTGATCGAATTTGGTTCGATTTCGATTTCACTTGCCTCAACAGGTCTTCGCAAGCAGAGTTTAGTGTCCAATGAAGTAAAGTACTAATAAGTGAGCTGGCTACACTACTGGCAGAGGCCACGGATTATGGTCTCACTTGGTTTTCCGGGTTTTCTCACGCACAGCATATTTCCAAAGGTCTCGGTCACTAGTAATTGCCTCGGTGAGGCCTAATGTACGAAGGTCGTGCTTCACCACCTCATCTCAGGTCTTCCTGGGTCTACCTTTTCCACGGGTTTCCTCAACCGCTAGTGTGTGGCACTTTTTCACACAGCTATCCTCGTCCATTCTCGCTACATGACCATACCAGCGCAATTGTCTCTCTTGCACACCACAACTGATGCTTCTTAGGTCTAACTCTTCTCTCAAGGTACTTACACTCTGTCGAGTATGCACACTGATATTACACATCCATCGGAGCATACTGGCTTCATTTCTTGCGAGCTTACGCATGTCCTCAGCTGTCACGGCCCATGTTTCAATGCCATGTAGCATGGCTGTTCGTACACATGCGTCATACAGTCTGTCTTTTACTCTGAGCAAGAGGCCCTTTGACACCAGCAAAGGTTGGAACTCTCTGAACTTTGCCCAGGCTATTCTTATTCTAGCAATTACACTTTCAGCGCACTCTCCCCCGCTACTGACTTGGGTACCTAGGTAACGGAAGCTATCAACTACTTCTAGTTTTTCTCCCTGGAATGTGGCGGAAGTTGTTCTCAGCACATTGTCAGTGTTGATGGCTCCTGAGCATCTGCCACATACAAAAACTATCTTCCTAGTTAGCCTTCCTTTGATATTGCTGCATCTCTTATGTGTCCATAGCTTACACTGGGTACATCTTATAGAGTTTCTACCTACGCCTTTTCTACAGATCGAGCAGGGCCATCTACCTGAAGGGGTTTGTGGTTTGTCTACCTGCCTACTTATTAGGACTTTGGTTTTAGCTAGGTTGACTCTAAGGCTCTTCGATTCTAATCCTTGCTTCCTCACCTGAAACTTATCCTCTAGTTCTGATAGTGACTCAGCAATTAGTGCAAGGTCATCAGCATAGAGGAGCTCCCAGGGGCATCCCGTCTTGAATTCCTCTGTTATTGCCTGGAGGACTATGATAAATAGGAGGGGGCTGAGGACGGAACCTTGGTGGACATCTACCTCTACCCGGAATTCTTCATTGTACTCGTTGCCAACCCTCACCTTACTGACAACGTCCCCGTACATGGCTGGCACAGCTCTCACTAACCATTCGTCTATCCCTAGTTTCCTCATTGACTACCAGATAAGGGATCGGGAAACCTGTCAAAGGTCAGGTACTGGGTTTATCTTTGGCTAGATGTTTCTTCTGCAGCTGTCTTACCAGAAATATAGCATCAGTGGTGCTTTTCCCAGGCAGGAACCCAAACTGCACCTCATCTAAACTAACTCTCTCCTTAATTAGTTGGTCTATGACCCTCTCCGTGACTTTCATGACCTGATCCAGCAACTTAATACTTCTGTAATTATTTGTATCTAAAGCGTCACCTTTACCTTTGTAGCAGTTTACTATGGTGCTGCTACACCAGTCATTGGGTATGACTCTTTCGTGTATCACCTGGCTAATTATACGGGTGATGAGGCTATAGCCGAATATAATATATATATATATATATATATATATATATATATATATATATATATATATATATATATATATATATATATATAATATAACATAATATAATATAATATAATATAATATAATATAATATAATATAATATAATATATTATATATATATATATATATATATATATATATATGACGTCTATATATATATATATATATATAACGTCTATATATATATATATATGTATGTGTATATATAATAAAATATTATATATATATATATATATATATATATATATATATATATAGGTGAGAAAGTTGGTATGTGAAAGCATGTGGTTGGATGTATAAAAGATAATAAGAGTGAAAAAACTACAGAAGGCTTGTGTTACATGGTTAAAGTATATATTTAAATTATGTCAGAAAAATGTTATAAAATCTTTTTGGTATATAAACATTGTATTTTGAGAAATAACCGGTTTCGTGTTGTCTTTTCAAATTTCTCTACTTCATTGTAACGTGTTCGCTCCAGTCTGAAAAGAAGAGTTCTAGATAGGGGGAGGTAATTAGGGATTTCTTCCGGTATAGGGGAGATAATCGAAATCTAGGAGGTGGTAGAATTTGATAAATTTACCATGGTTTTGTTCTATATTTCCCCCCCTTTTCTCAGTGGGGTGATGAATTTCCTTATTTAAATGTGTTAGCAATGGTTAAGTTTGGGTTTGTATTTTTGAATGAAAAAGGTTTCCTTATTTAATCTAATCTGTGTTGGTGTTCTAATGGCACATTGATAGAAAGGAAAGATTATAAATTGTGGTTGCATTTGTTTTGCGCATTTCTCAATATGTTCACTAAAAGGTATTCGGTATTCTGGGCATGCAATCTGCTGTCGATGCAGAGTGCATCTGCGTCTGAGCGATAATCCTGTGGACCCTATGTAGTTCTCGTGGCAGCCCGAGCATCTTATTACATAAATAAGGTTTTCTGAGGCA
>NC_142943.1:22960096-22962596 GCF_046866305.1 Octopus bimaculoides
AAACTGTTCAGTTGTGGAAATTAGCTGCTCAGCGGATGTTAACATAAAGCTGAAGATCAGCGAAAATGAGAATACCCACGCTAAATTATTGAGAAATCTGCAGTTACTCTATCCAGATTACAAGTTTAGGTTTATACCTATAATTATTGGGGCCCTGAGATACGTAACACACTGACTAAATACTAATCTTGAGAAATTAGGCTTCTCAAAACCAGGAAGCAGAAAGCTAATTCGAAGACTACAGATCCAATCCATCACTGGAACTGTAAAAATCTGTAAAACTTTCCACAAGTTTATCATTTAAATATATATGAGCATGTCTAGATATGCAACTATATGCATGAGAATACATACATAAAGCAAAACATACAAATCTACACATACATACATACATACATACATACATACATACATATATACATGGAGATGTCGGACTAGCTATTATGGGTCTAAGTTTTAGATCTTTTGATTGTAGCAATTTTACATTCTCACCACTTTGTTCTGTCATTGCATTGTCAATTTCTCTTGAATTGTGTATATTCATTTGGCTATAATAATTGCTCGGTTCTGTTTCAAAATTGGTAAGGTACACAGTTTTGTTAATGGTTAGTGAATTATAGTTTTTCAAGAATATGATTATTGAATCTTTTAATTGTTCTTCAGCTAAATCCTGATAATATTCAGCATCTATTTTAAAAATGGTTTCAAAATCTAGCACAAGGGCAGTAATTTTAGGGGAGGGGTCAAGTTGATTGCACCGACTTCAGTGCTCAACTGGGACTTATTTTATCGACCCCGAAAGGAAGAAAAGCAAAGTCGACCTCGGCGTCATTTGAACTCAGAATGCAAAGATGAACGAAATGCTGCTAAGCTCGCAACATTAGCATCTATTATAATAATGGATTCAAATTTTGGCACATGGTCAGTAAGTTCGGGTGAGGAGTAAGTCGATTATATCAACCCAAGTGTTCAACTGGTACGATTTTATTGACTCCGAAAGGATAAAAGGCAAAGTCGACCGTAGCGACATTGGAACTCAGAAGGTAACGTAAAGACGTGCAAAATGCCTCCAAGTAATTTGCCCAGTATGCTAACGATTCTGCCAGCTCACCTCCATAGCATCTGTTATAATTTTGGCATCACTTTTATCTGTCTGTTTGATGACTTGTTTTATCGGAGACATTTAAGAGCAAACTTTTTTGATTTTGTAATATTGTGTTAGAGACATTAGTATTATGTTGAGGTGGTGATTTGGATAAGATTTGGATGGTGATTTAGAAAGTATTTCTTAGTGGTGGAATGAATTTTGATTTGTTCTTTATCTGAGGTGTAATGAAATATTTTGAGAACAAATGGCAATCTGTATCTCCAATTTAACTTGGAGATTGTGTTAGGTCACAGTATATTGCGTTATTTGTCTTGAGGGGATCTCTCATGGGCTTGTGGTGCTTAAAAGAACTCCTCCTTCTATCGTTCATAGATGAGAATCATCTGCTACGGCTACCGAAACTGCCAGATCACACGATTTCGCGCTGTTTTCGACTCTTCAGTGGCATACACTCTATAGAGACATAACAGCCGAATCCCCCGTCGACGATATATAGAATATTAGTGTCTATTCAGGCAAATAGCCAGTGAGTATATTAAAAATATAATAGCGATACAAGCAGTATTAATACCAAAATGCAATATGTACCTTTGACCTAGCGTGGAGGTTGTGTTAAAACCCCAAATGCTGCACTATTTACTATATGAATATGAGTGCTTTTATCCACCACAAATCCATATGAGAGGTACTCTCAAGGTAAATAATGCAGTATTCTGTGTTGTAACAACCTCCACTTTAAGTTGGACATAAATATTACCTTTTGGTATTAATACAGCTTCTGTTATTATCAATTTTTTAAAATAAGTCAACTTACACAGAGTACAAAAGACGGAGAAAATTAAAGGGTAGGTAGTAAGGAGGTATAAGTCCAACAGCTGTTTCTTAGGGCTCGTAGATCTGCCAGAATGTTGTAGTTCATCACAATATGCAAGCCGTAATGGAAGCAATCAACACTGGTTAAGCCAAGCCTCCATCATCAGTTTAGAAGTCTTACATTTTCAAATCATTGTGAAGTCCTCCCTTTAATTTTCTCTGTCGCTTGTACTAGTGTAAGTTGGATCTATTAATATAAATATCTATATATTTATACTCAAGTATTCATCGTCTGAAAGTCTCCACTCTTTACTTTCTTTCATTTTGCATGTATACATATGTACATATTTTGTATTTCATGCCCAAGCTGTTATATTTAATATATTCCATTTGCCTATAATTGCATAATTATATTTAATATATTCCATTTGCCTATAATTGCATAATTGCTTATATACGAGGGGCGTTCATTAAAGATTTCCCCTGGCCCACTTCTGGTTATTGCAGGAAACGGAACTAGTACAGGTATAATCATATATGCCTCTACATATCACATCGTAAATTGCAGCTTTCCACTAG
>NC_142943.1:22967596-22972596 GCF_046866305.1 Octopus bimaculoides
ACATTACAAAATGGGAACGAAACCGATGTACTTAAATACTAAACTGTGAAATATAACAAAACCGATAACTAAAATTATATAAATACATGGAAAACAAGCATGTAAAGAATTTTCAGGGACATATACGAAGGGCTATTTAATTCATCATATTCAGATGTAGCGTTTAAATACATTATTCGAACAAACATGCAAGAAGTTTCGCTGACAATGGCTCATGATACAGTAAAATAAGAGAGCTGTGTAGGGATACATGTCCCAGTCGAACTTTTATCGTTTCACAGTGGCAAAGAGTGGTTTTTTCCTATCAGCATATCTGGTGACTAACTACTTGACAAAGCTTTTTGTCTTATGTTCTGTGTATGAGATGAGCAGCTGCCGTTTAAGGTACGTGTACTCGAACACTTGAATTCTACGTACCATGTCGACCGTGAATATCTAGCTGTCATACGCATATGAAATTTTTCAAGTTAGCAATGAATCAAACAATTTGGGCATTATCAGAGAACTGATGGAATTTCTTTTCCATATTCTGTACAGGTTTGTCATAGTCCCCATTGCTGAGCTGCCGTTCTTGCTTAAAAATATATCGAAAGTAATTAAAGTTATTTATTTCTAATTTTTTTTTCCATTCAGCAAGGCTGTATTTTTAGTTGTGGCTATTTTATACTTTTCTGAACCAAATTCAATTCCGTTCGCTTTTGGCGCTGTCTCTTGTCTGGTAGTTTGCTGTTTCTAATTAGGCCGATATCATCAGCAAAAGCAGGTTGCAAGGGAAATGTAACCTGGAAAGCTATAGGAACTAGAGGCTGATGAAGCCAGCGATGGAGGATAATCAAAAACCTACAAACAATAGTTAATCCTATTAATTATGAGAGTGTGAAGACGAGTTTAGGTTAGCAGTAAAAAAGCAGAGGCAATGATAATTTCATAGAAAGCACCACTAATTCGCAACCTACGAACTGACTGTAATATGTCTGTGCATGTGTTTGTACATGTGTGTGTGTGTGCGCGTGTGTATGCTTGTGTGCGGTGTATATGTATGCGTGCGTGAGTGCTTGATCATATTTATATATATTTATATTTATATCTTGTCCAGGAGTGATTGGTTGTATAAATATTTCACTGTAGAGTTATGTATATTCTTGTTCATCTACAAGGCTCAACTGAGGCCCATAATAGAGTATTGAACCTACATCTAGGACGGTACTACTTCATCGTCAACCCTCCCTCATAAGCTCATCCCACCCCACTCCAACACACTCCTACTCTACCTTCCCACTCCACCCCATCCAATTCCTTACACCCACCCCTACCCACATACCCCTACCTCTACCCCCACCCTCAGCCTAACCCACAATCCACCCATGCCTTCCCCACCTCCCAACACCCTCACATCACACCACGCACACACTACAACTGACCAACTTCTTTCTCCCCTCCCCATTTTTTCACACATGCATACGTCAAGATCACCAGCATTCTTTCTCTCTCTCACACACACAGCTCCTCGTTCTTGGGTCACCGTTCTTTCTTCCCCCTTTTGTTATCTCCCCTTTTTCTTTGCTCTACTGCGTGAACTTTCTGAACATTCTGTCCGCAGAAGCCATGATAGATCGTTGACCAAACACCATTCAATTTTTTTTCCGTTTAAGCTTTTACGTGCCAATATCTGCAGAAAAGACATGAGCGGATGTTCAAAGGGCTGATGTTCTGGGTATGAAGGATTTGCAGCAAAGGTTAGTGTGGGGAAAGTGCGTATTGAATACATCTGATGTGGCGACAGTTGGCGGGACGAATGGATTGGAGGTTCCTGAATGGTGAAGGTACGAGATCATTCCGAACAGCAGAGACTATCATAGTAACGACAGAAAGAAGAGATACCGTGCTTGTGAGAAGAGGCTAAAGTGTGTCCGTCAGAGATGGAATGCAAAGCAGCCGAGTACTCTATGTGGTCCAATGATCCATGATCAGTGCACTTTGAAGTAGTACCGTCCTAGATGTAGGTTCAATACTCTATTATGGGCCTCAGTTGAGCCTTGTAGATAAACAAGCACATACATAACCCTACAGTGAAATATTTATACAACCAATCACTCCTGGACAAGATATAAATATAAATATATATAAATATGATCAAGCACTCACGCACGCACGCGTACATATACACCGCACACAAGCATACACACGCGCACACACACACACATGTACAAACACATGCACAGACATATTACAGTCAGTTCGTAGGTTGCGAATTAGTGGTGCTTTCTATGAAATTATCATTGCCTCTGCTTTTTTACTGCTAACCTAAACTCGTCTTCACACTTTCATAATTAATAGGATTAACTATTGTTTGTAGGTTTTTGTTGATGTCTTGAGGACTGTGTCGTCTACAAAATAGATATTGTTGATGCTTTGACCTTATATCGTCTGTACCTTTTGGATGTTCAATAAATCACATAATTATTTCACTGTATGAGTGTGTGTATGCACATACACATGAATGCATGTATGTATGTATGTATGTATATATATATATATAGCAATTTCTGTGCCAGTTACCATCTTGCTGCCCAAACCAGGGAACCAATCTTCACCAAACATGTTGAACTAACATCCAGTTCAGTTATAGGCTAATTGAATTTCAATAAAAATCGATAATGGACCGACTACAGGAATTGGGCTACATGATAAATTAGGCTACATGATAAAATGAGAAGGGTGCAAAAGTGTTAGGTTCAGGGAAATGTGGCATAATGAGGGTGGCTGATATCAGGGAAGAGGAGGAGACAAGAAGAGATAGACACAGAGAATGTAAGAGACAAACAGAGAGAACGACAGACAAGGACACTTCCATATATATAAAAGAGAGTTTGTGTGTGTGTGTGTGTGTGTGTGTGTGTGTGTGTGTGTGTGTGTGTGTGTGTGTGTGTGTGTGTGTGTGTATGTGCGCGCGCATATCTTCCTTATGCATTCGAAAACTGAGTTGCCGATTTTTGACGTATGGGGTATCAAAAGATTCAGTAATCTTACAACTATAAACTTTATTTTCATCAACATATTTGCATTACAGAAATTTTACATTATAATCTTTTCTATAAGCCAGCTATCGTAAACATTTTATACTACAACAACGACGACGATGTAACATTTTCTATATGAGTATGTACGTTAAAAGACATCCATTTCTCTATATGCTATGAGGAAATACAGTCACTCACGTTTTCTCTTACATACACACGCACACGCACACATATATACAAAAAAGATGTATGCATATGTATTTATGTATGTGTATATGAAAGATGTGTGTGTGTGTGTGTGTGACAGAGAGACCGAGTGAGTGCCACTTACACATACATAACAACTTTACCCACTCTCTCTCCTTCTCTCTCTCTCTCATGCACACGCACACATGCACACATGCGCACACGTACACACACACACTTTCATATTCACGTATATACATCTTTCACTTTCTCCTCTCTTTCACTTTATGCTCTCATTTTAGAGCAAATGTCACGGTTTCACTTTCTTTTCTCTTTCAATTTATGCTCTCTTCAAAGCATAATGTAATAAAATCTTTTTACGGAAATTAATGACTACATTCGAAAACTGAGTTGCCGATTTTGACGTATGGGTATCAAAAGATTCAGTAATCTTTCGGCTAACAAATAATCTTTATTTTCATTTACATATTTGCATTACAAAAGTTTAACATTATCATCTTTCTATAATTCAACTATCCTAAACGACATTTTGTACCACGACAGCGACGACGTCACATTTTCTGTATGAGTGTGTACCTTAAAAGACATCTATTTCTTTATGTTATGAGGAAATACAGTCACTCACTTTCTCTCTCACATGCACATGCACACATACATACAAAAAGATGTATGCATATGTATTTATGTACATGTATATGAAAGATAACGTATGTGTGTGTGTAAGACAGAGAGAGAGGGAGAGAGTGCCACACATACATGCAAGAAAATACATACACGACACACCTTCACTCACTCTCTCTCTCTCTCTCTCACACACACACAAGTCATTTCATATACACATACATACATCTTTCACTTTCTTCTCTCACTTCAAAGCAAATGTCCACTTTTCACTTTCTCTTCTGTTTCAATTTCTTCTCTCTTCAAAGCATAAAGAATTAAATAAAATTTGCGGAAATTAATGAATAACCACATGATCCCATAATAACATCCCCTAATAACATATCCTCCACTAATAATAACTCAACCACAAGCATACGCAACCCTCTAGCCTCCTACACTTGTAACTGTCGCTCCGGGACTATCTGTCCGCTTCAAACACATTGCGTAAGATACAAAAATCTATTACATAACTCTACTGCCACGTACATTGGTGCAACTATAAACTTTAAACATCGCTACGCAGCCCATATGCACTCTTTTAGATACGACAAACACAGTAAATCTACAACATTAGCCAATCATATTCATTACCTCAAAAACCAAAATACCCAATATACCTTAAAATGGTCCATCTTAGATTCTGGAACTCCATACCAGGGCCAGCGCTCCAATTGCAAGCTTTGCCTAACGGAGGCGTTCCATATTTTTAAATACAATTCTCCCACTCTACTTAATCGATATAACGAAGCGTTTAGCAACTGCAACCACCGCTCTTTTCACACATTTAGGTTCTATCACAAGCAAAATTGCACAAACGATCACGCAACATAATCACACAACCCCCCACAGGCAACCTATTCAACCTGGCAAAACCATCCATCTTTTACCATCTTTTGAATAGAATTATTCCCTTCGATCATCTCACCAAACATATACCACCAAATCTATTTCTTCTATTCTCAAATTCACGTGAACACCACCTACGCATACAGACTACGTCACTTCTTTCAATCCATTTCCACCGTCTATAAATAGGCTTGGCAGCATCCTAAAATATGATACTACTAACTACCTTTCCCACCCATCCCTTCCCTTTATCTCTGTCCTTGG
>NC_142943.1:22987596-23067596 GCF_046866305.1 Octopus bimaculoides
TTGTTCACACATATGATGCGGAATATGAACGTAAATAAATTAATTAAAAAGTCTCTATCTGATCTGATATAAACGAAATTGTTACAAACACACATATGGACGCACATACTTACATATAAGCACGAACACATAAGTGCGTGCACACATATGAGCGTGCACACATACCATACGAGCTTGTACACACTCACATGCTCATACCAAACAGTTTCGAAACAACGCCAAAACAACGCCAGATCATATATTCAAAATAAATGGAAGTGGAGAGATAAGTTACGGAAGAGATTGCAAGAGTGCAATGAAATAATTTAACAAAAAACTATATAAATTAATAAAGGACTGAACCAGTGCGTGTGTTTATTACCGGCATAATGCCTCTCCCAAGGTTTAATTGTATATATATATATATATATATATATATATATATATATATATATATATATATATATATATATATATATATATATATATATATATATATATATTCATGGGGGTTTACTTCACTTGTGGTCTATACGAATAGGTACGCTGACTAAGTGCTAGAGTTGGTCGTCCGTTAGGTTCCAAGTTCACAGCTGAGGCTGCATCTAGGGATTCGTATTAGGGTTCCGTTTTAGCAACTCTATATTATATCAGAGTAAAAATGAAAACCAAGATAGAATGACTATCTCAAGTCATTTAAAATAATTCAAATTAGGTAAGGGGAATATGAAGTCTAACAGCCGTTTCTAGTATAACCCAGGTGGTAGCTTAGCTTGTCCTCGCACTGGGTATTCTACCTTTACTCTTTATTCTTATTTTAACTCCTTCATTCTTCAAATTCATCTGTGTGTGTACGTGAATGTAATTTATGTACGCCCACAAATTAGTACGCATGTCGCTCCAATTTTAGGAGGACATTCGTCACGACCCTAGGTGGGTTTTGTAAACTTATTTTCCCCGGAGCACCCGCGGATAACGATAAAAATCGATTTTCAACCATAACTTTTACCAATTTTGAAGTGTTCTAACATGAGTTAAGTCCCCTTCTTGTCATAGCGAAGTGAAAGTGTGTGTGTGTGTGTGTGTGTGTGTGTGTGTGCGTGCGAGGGAGAGAGAGTGTTTGACAGCGTCTAACAAAAAGAATGTAAAGAGAAAGTGTGTGTGAGAGAGTAAGTGACACCGTTCATCAAAAATAAAACTGTAAAATGTTTTTTTTTCTTAAACACGAGATATAGTCTTCAAATTTAGGAAGTTTTTGAAAGACACTATATTTTATAATCAGATTATATATACTTTCTCACACAACAATTAAAAAATATTTGTTTTAAATCGTTTATCATTCTCCCCCTCCTTCACACACAGACACATTACTTTGGGCGCGAAAGAGTTTTGTTTTTATTTTACACTGAGGAAAAAAGTGTTTTGTTGAGAATCCATTTATTTAACAACAAAGAAACAAAGAGGTAGGTAACAATTTGTCAGTGACTTACACAATATAAATGTCACATTTTCTACTATATATATATGTATATATATATTAATGACGAATGATGTAATTCACGCTCTAGAAAATTTAATTCTGTAATATATTGGTAGTGGGTAAAATTTTCGAGGCTTCCACCACATCCCATCCCGTTTTTCGGACCACAAAAAGAGTTTTGTAGCATATTAGAAGGCCAGGGTAGTTGATTCTACGCAAAAAATCCGATTTTTTTTTCTTAGTGAAAATCATACGAGTGTTATCTAAAAATTTACCTGGAGTTTTTTAATGGTAAATTTGAGGTTAAAAAAAAATTCCATATTCTTAATCTCCGTATTTTTCTACGTACATTGCAAAATAGATGGTGAAAAGATCAATGGGTATGGGGGTGAAATTTCCGAGGCTTCCACCACCGGACATATTCTCAAACCATGGCAACATGACTCATGGGCTTTTCCTCTTTTTTATTGTACAATGCTGACTTCTCCAACAACAGTACTCACTCGGCCGATATCAGTACTTGGCTAAGTTGCTCATTGAGTTAGGCTAGAAGGGAACGGCCTCTTATTTTTTGATTAAGGCTGTTGGTAAGTTTTCCTAAGTTACTCCAATCCAGATCCCCAATGCAAACCTTCAGATCAACCTTCTCCTATGCAGATCTCTAATGCAACTTTATCCAATCCCAATCTTTGAGTCACCTTTCTTCATTGCAGATCTCTGAAGCAAACCTTCGATGCAGATTTCCAAGTCAGCCTTCTCCAATGAATATCTTCGATACAGCCTTGACCAATAGTATCCCTAGGAGGAGTTAGGACTAGATCGGGATTAGTCGCTGCCTTGCCGGAAGGGTTCCCAAACCATGGGCCAAAGGGATTAGATGATGGGGGCGTGTCTTCAAAAGGGCCGGCATGTGCAACCTGATCACCTATGCCGGTCAAACTCCCAACCAATGCGTTCCCGTCGCGACACTGATTCTGCAGAACTGGGTTGGGTGTCAAAATCAACTTTATAGATATTTTTGAATCAGCAATGTTGTGTTCGGTTAAGTCTTATTTGGGGTGAAAAATGAATAAACTGATTCCTTATGGGGGTTTTCCATTCAATCAGGATAAAAAATTGATAAACTGATTCCTTATAGGAGTTCTCACTAAAATTGGCTACAACCCATTTTCAACCATAACTTGATGCCAGCATTATTTAGGACTCATGGGATCATTGAATACTTTAAGTTCTCAAAAAAGAAAAAAAAAACAATCGATGAGTGGAAATAATTGATAAACCGATTCTTTATGGGATTTCCCAATAAAATTACCTGCAACCCATTTTCAGCCAAACGTTTACCAATTTCAACGGATTTCGCTCAAATTTGATGTCGGTGTTACTTATTTTGGTTTGAAATAAAGCGTTTGATCACTTAATAATCCTAACTTAATCCCGGGCAACGCCGGGCAATACTGCTAGTTCCTTATAAACTGAATATATTTTATTCCTTGTACACTGTATATCTTCCCTGTCTAAAATATTCATATCGTGTCTCTGATGACAGTATACCCAGTGCGTGGACCCATGCTAACATACTACTTGGGTTATTCTAGAAACATCTGTAAGACTTCAAATTCACCTTAACCTTATTAAATTATTCTAAATGACATAAGATACTCTTTTTGCCTTAGTTTTGCTTTTTCCTCTAATATAATACAATATGATATAGTTGTAATATAATATAATAATAATAATAATAATAATAATAATAATAATAATAATAATATATATATATATATATATATATATATATATATATATATATATATATATATATATATATATATATATATATATATATATATATATATATGTATATATATACATACATATCTTTGTGTGCGTGTTTCTGTGTTTGCCCCCGCCCCGCCATCGTTTGACAACCGATGCTAGTGTGTTTATGTTCACGTAACTTAGCGGTTCGGCAACAGATAACGATAGAATAAGTACTAGGCTTACAAAGAATAAGTCCTCGGGTCGATTTTATCGACTAACACCCTTCAAGGCAGTGCTCCATACATATGTATTTATATATACATATATATGTATATATATATAAACATGTATATCTATCTATCTATCTATCTATCTATCTATCTCTCTCTCTATATACACACATATATATATATATATATATATATATATATATATATATATATATATATATATATATATATATATATATATATATACATATATATATATATATATATATACATATATATATACATATATATATATATATATATATATATACATGAATGTATATAAATTCTTTTATTCTTTTATTTGTTTCAGTAATTTGACTGTGGCCATGCTGGAGCACCGCGTTTAGTCGAACAAATCGATCCCGGGACTTATTCTTTGTAAGCATAGTACTTATTATATCGGTATCTATTGCTGAACCCCTAATTACGGGGACGTAAGCACACCAGCATCGGTTGTCAAGCGATGGTGGGGGACAAATACACAACATACACAAACATGCACACACAAATACACACAAACATACACACACACACATGTATATATACACTGGGCTTTTTTCAGTTTCCGTCTACTAAATCCACTCACATATATATATATATATATATATATATATATATATATATATATATATATATATATATATATATATATATATATATATATATATATATACATATATGTACATATACATATATATATATATGTATATGTACCTACATATACATATTCTAGTATAGCCTCTCCCCGAGGCTATACTAGAAGACACTTGTCCAAGGTGCCACACAGTAGGACTGAACCCGGAACCATGTAAGCAAGCTACTTACCACACAGCCACTCCTGTGCCTATATATATATATATATATATATTGTGTGTGTGTGTGTGTATATATATATATATATATACACACACATAAGTATATGCATACATGTATGTATGTATATATATATATATTTATATGTACTCATACATATATATGTGTATAAATTTGTGTGTATATATATATTTGTATGTATATCTATCTACCTATCTATCTATCAATATATATTCGTGTGTATGGTCATATGTCTGTGTATGTGTATGCCTACAGATATGCACACAAATACACATATATGAGTATGTATGCGTGTGTACATACATGTACACAAATACACACATAAAGAAAAGCAGACTTAACAAATAGATTGATAGAGAGATAGAGAAATATAAATGTATAGTCTTCATATGTGAATGAATTGACTGTGGCAGGGAAAGAGGAGTAAGAGTGCAAGAGATTTTTTTTTCTCTCGTTTGTTTCAAAATTCCCCTCACGGACGCCATATTCGATATCAAAGGACCACCAACAACGAGTTTTCCCAACAAATCAAGTCTCCCTAATAAAACAGACGTGTACTTCAATCTGTAAATATTGTTGTCTTCGTGTGTGTCTTTAAGCGGGTAAGTCATCAGTGTGAGTCAGTTTGTATCTTTATCTTTTGTGAATATTTGTCAATAGATGTCTTTATATTTGCTTACACATAACGTAAATACATAATCGCACACATACACACCCAAATATGGACACTCAACACAGAAATATATATATATATATATATATATATATATATATATATATATATATATATATATATATATATATATATATATATATATACATTTATATATACTCACGTTCGCACACACACACACACACGCCTGAATTAGTATGTCAATGCTTGCGCACATTTATGTATGTATGCACATCTCTATTTTGGGATATATGTGTGTATGTGTATATTTGTCTGTCTGTCTGTATGTATGTATGTATATGTATATATATGGATTCTATGATATTTATCAGTGCGCTCACGTGCTACACAGCATATTATTTTGATCGCTTTTATTTTTCTAGATTCTTTGCAATAACACTAACACACTCACACATACACATGCGCGCACGCACTTGTGTATGTGTGTGTGTGTGTGTGTGTGTGTGTGTGTGTGTGTGTGTGTGTGTGTGTGTGTGTGTGTGTGTGTGTATACAGACAGTTGGTGACGAGCTCTATATACTTATTAAAGTATATATATTCTACAGAAGCTGGTATTTCACTCTGCCACTCCTCTTGGTTTCTTGCTTGTCTAGGCTAGAGATTGAATATTTTCATAGTTGAGCAAGCCGAGGATACTCTCGTTTTAGTTATTCCTTTACAGGAGCAATTATTTGTTCGTTCTGCTTAAATTGGTTAACCCTGGGATTGAACTCGCGTTTACCAATTAACGATTAAACAGTCAACCCTCGCAGGTAAATTAGATATTGAAAATTATGAGCTTTAAACCCGACATATTTAATACTGTTAGCTTAATGCTCATTCCGTTTAGTAGAGATAGCTATATGTTGCTCATTCGTAATTTAGTCCGACTGAAGAAGTTTTCAAAGCCGAGCATATATTTGCCGATTCTAGAAACGTTTCATCTTTCTAATATTGTTACCTGACTATTGAGTTTGGTTGCAGTGGTGACATCATTTCTCTCTCCATAAATAACCTGGTATGCTTGCCTTTACTGTTCACGATTTTGAAATTTTTCTCTACCCTTCCTTTTATAGAGTACTTAGTCTCACTTTTATATTGATTACCACAGCTGAATGAAATAGAATAAACTCATTTGTTGCTCATAGTCACTTTTCATGAAAGCTTTGTTCCTCAGATTTTTCTACGAAATATGGACTTGCTTTTGAATATGGTCCTGATGTGTGGGCCACAGATTTGGCATTTCTTGACTTTTATTTCTGTAATCTTAGAAGCTGATGCTATTCATACATGCATAAATATATAGAAACATACATACACACACACACACACACACACACACACACACACACACACACACACACACACACACACACACACACCCCGACAGATATACATACGCACATAAACATACACATGTATGTGTATGTGTGTATGTATATCTGCACGTGGGTGTGTGCTTGTATAATGCATAAAAACTAATCAATTTATCAAGGTATGAAAGAATCATTAATCTATTTAATTAAATCCTTTGATAAAGTTGACCAGGGAATATTGTGTTATAAGTTGGAAAATGTTGGCATAACCAAAGTGAAATGGTAGTGGTAAACAGAGATAACAAAAGCAAAAACAATGTCACGGTGCTACTATAGTATGATATCTACCATTCATTTTCTACTATTGCATATCTACTATTAATTTTCTACTATTGTATATCTATCAACTGTTGGTAGTACTTATTGGGATTTCTTGAATAGAATAGTGTATTAATTCTAAAACTTCACACGCACTCACTCTGTTACTGATCTTCCCATTTAAATCGGCAGAGTGGAAAAACTGATTTCCTTCCCGAACTGAGCATATCGCTTAGCTTTGTATCCTTTTTTCAGACATCTCAATATTGGCCGGAATTCTCCCGTTCTATTCCTTTCTTTTTTCTTACATTTGTGTTCTGCATTTATGACAAGGCGGTACATTTCCTACCTGGTCAATAAAATTGTGCTCTCTCAAAAAGGACACTTGAGATTACTTTATAAAAGTCTCTGACCAGCATGGTACTAATGTGAACAAATAAATGGGCTAGAATTAATTGCTGAAGGCCCTAAGTGGGTTGTTTGGTAAATTGCATTGTCATCTACGGTAGGTCGCAAATAGCAAAGTGGATATCATACTATAGTAGCACCTAATGTCACATTTTAAGTCCGAGAGAAATTTTGCATATTTTTATTGTTCCTCTTACAAATTGCATTTGTAATGTGCGAGTTATTTGGTTAATTTCTTTTTCTAAAAGCCCAAACTAATACAGATTGTCACTTAGGCATTAACTCACAAAACCAAGTGCACCAATTATTATTGGTATAAAGGTAATTTTTAAATCTGGATATAGAAGCTGGAAGTTTCGAAACAGTTGTCCATAGTTATATTCTTTCTCTTTGAATTTTAGAGAGATATTCACATCAACAGAACAGCTGACCTTTTTGATGGTACATAATTTTTCTGGTTGGTCCCAAACAACAATATCCAGCCTATTATGATTTCACTTGGCAGATGTTTCGATGAGAATGTGCCACCAGCATTCCTTGAGCTAATATTTGTGTATGTATTCAATAACAGGGGTATTCTCTATATTTCTTTCAAGACAGTCTTTCTTCTGAGCGGCAGTGTATATCGTATATGCGATAATATCCTTGATGACATTTTCGGGCCCTGCTAATCACATGTGTGATGTCTTCGACTGAGATATGACATAGTCGACGTTTACCGTTGCATTTTGGAGTTGCAAGCCCTTCACTGTCTCTTTTGTTTATTAGTTATTTCGTAGTAATCTCCTGTTCTTGGATTGCAAATGCATAGCCTTCGGAGTGTGATGTGATGTTGTGGTCACGAGCTTCACTTCATCTCAATATTACTGTTTTCTTCAAGTCTTCTGGAAACATACCGATGCGTAGTCTTTTATCGGTATAATGAGCGTTTAAAATCCAGGTCTTCTTTGAAGTATGCTAGTTCAGCTCTTTTAAGGTAGTATGGGAGGTTTATCAGGAAGAGAATGCTTCCTGAGGAGTTCGCTTCCCACACGAAGGATGTTGTTCTCTTCACTTTTCAGTTAATGTATATACTTTTGCTCTCTGTGAGAGGCTGTATGATATTCGAATGTACTGTCTGCACTGATCTGAAGCCTCTACATCCTCTATCTCTTCTATGGTAGAGACTGTCGATTTCATTAATCTTGTGAAGATTTCCAGTTGATGCCAGTATCTTTCTGGTTTTCACGTCTATGGAGAGGATTTCTTCCATAGACCAGTCAAATATCCCTAATATCCCTAATTAGCTCTGGTACTGTAACGTCAATGTGGGATGTTGTAAAAGGAAAGTTCTGACTGCCATATTGTTCTAAGTCTGGCATAATATTCTTGGGCCAATCTATCTTTATTCAAAAACAATTTTGTATGATATGTTTGCATCACTTCCGAGGCACTTGTAGCCTTCATTACGGGGATCAAGAGAGATAATAAAACCATTGATGCACAGGTTTTGGGTTTGAGGCACTGATCTTCCCCGTTCAACAACCTAATGTATGTATGGATGCATGCAAATACATACATACGTATATATATATATATATATATATATATATATATATATATATATATATATAGTGTGTGTGTTGGTATTTTAAACTATTCAAAATTAACAAATCGAGTGCATGTTCAGCAAGGAAGTTCAATGTTGTTCTTAGTACAACATTGTTCCTTGCCAAATGTGAGTTCTATCTTACGTCCTCACAGTCCGTAGTTTTTTGTCTAATTGATTGTATTATATGTAAGACTAAACGTTGTTAAAAAGCCTTATACAATATCAAAAGCGTAAAGATTGAAGATACTAGAAATCAAACTAGACGGATATGATCATACATATTTGCTCTAAATATGTGAATCCTAGATCATTGTTATATCTGATGCTCAATGTAAACAGTTTCCCCGATCTTTCAAACAGTTATTCGACTCTTAATCATTCTATATCACTTTCCACAAATCAGCCATTACGAACTTTACACTGTGCATACATCCTATTGTGAGAAACTCGTAAATTAAATGTTACGCAAATAAAGGTTTGTCTATGTCTCTTTAGGGTTGTATTTGTTTAATGGGGAGAAAAAAGGAAATGAAATTGCATTGTTTCATCTGAAATAGGATAACAGTACAAAACCTAAAAATATAAACGACTTTTGTTTTCTTTTAATGGCTTCATTTACTTACGGTTCGCTTAATATTTCCGGTAAGGGGCAAGCAGAAAGTAGCAATGAAACATCTTACATGAATAATAGATAAGACATCTTGTATCTATTTTAATTCATACATCAGTGCAAGTGTTTCTATTCGGAGCAAATAGTAAATCTACTTCAGCATGAACATCCTAAACATGTTTATTTACTCATGACTTAGGTGACCGGGACATTGAAACCGAACACTTTATCTGTTAACCCAACCTATATTTACTGCCCGTCAGACCTTGTCACCTCGCTCCGGAACACCTAATAGGTCATATTTTAAGTGCGTGTTAGGAAACAAACTATCAATTATATAACCTTCTAATCGTTTTTCAAGCCACGTGTGTTGGCTTAGTGAGAGCATCAATTTCTAACCGATAACGTTTCTGTAGTTCACTGAAGACTACCATTATAAAAGCAATGAATTACATAGTGAAGTAAGCATCTGACTTCAAATTGTTCCAAAGAAGAAATATCACAAAACAGTTACATATTTTCCAGTAAAGCATAACGTTTCTTGGTAGAGATATTTGTGTGAATTTACATTAACATAAACGTTTCGTATGACTAGGCGTCCAAGTATATAACTGGCGAAATCACATGCTTAATAACTAGCCCTTCTGTTTAGAGGCAGAAGATACTTTAATATCTAATTATTGATTTTCTATAAAGCTATGCTAATGTCCACAATGGAGTATTACTCTCATTTGGAACAGTGCTGCTGTTGTGGCACATACCGATATTCAAGACCGCGTCCAGAAAAGGGCCATGCGTTTGATTGGTATAAGACCACTGTCACACACATTCCGGTCTCTGGTTCATAAACACAGTTTCTTCTCTCTACCTCTTCCACCGGAACTATATTGGTAACTGTTCCTTGGAGCAGGCTGGGCTCATTCTATCTGCACTCAAAAGTTTCCCGCCCTCTTGTCTCTTCTCTCATCATCCTAGCTGTGTGTGCCGCATTAAGCACAACATACGGATGAAATGGATGCATTAGACAGGGAACAATCGAGAAACCTCATCAAGGATCTATGATGCGCTTCATCCAAAGCAAAAGTCAGTCGTTTATACACGAAATAGAAAATAGAAGGAAGACTACCTATTATATGATTGTGTTAATGGAGAATAAAAGTTAAAGAATTACTTTAACATACTGTAATATTACTAGGACTTTTTTGTATTGCACTTGAAGAGAAAAGAGGAAGCGCCAGAAAAATATGCAGTGTCATGGACAGTTCACAGAGACATAAAAAATATGAAAAATCGTGACTCATCATAGGAGGGGAATTTTACAGAGGAAAATTGTGAATTTTCTGGTAGCTGTTCAAGATTAAACTCTAAACATTATTTCTTCTCCTCCAAGTGTTACCTATGTAAATAACGAATGGAATATATATATATATATATATATATATATATATATATATATATATATATATATATATATATATATATCAGTGTGTGTGTGTGTGTATGTGTGTGTAGGGAATTATGCAGATAAACAAATTAGATATAACAGCTTACATTTGATATGCAAAATATATTTGTGTATACATGTAAACAGAAAGACAGCAAAAACTGAAAATTTTCAGGCAATGAATATTCAAGTTTAAATATATAGATATTAAGAGATCAAACTTACACAAAGTACACACGACAGAGAAAATTAAAGGGGTGGGGTGGGGTAAGATATTATAAGCCCAATAGCTGTTTCTGGGGACTCGGAAATCCAGCATAATGTGGGTTGATGTAATTCACCAATGAAGACCAGTGAATTTCAAATAAACATGGTGGGAGAAGGCTTCTCCTAATATATTTTACGAGTTGTCTTTTGTTCTTCTTGTCTCGGTGTTTCCCCATTTCTCGAATTTCCCACTGTCTCCAACACACTGCCACCTATGCTCATTCCCATCTCTTCATTGTCGAAAGACGCTGGAATGATAGCTGAGGGAAGAATCTCTCAGCTTCTTTGTCGACTTTTTGGAATTGAGAACGAGGCGGTTTTTTCCCAAAGTTATTGAATTTGCAACAGAAGCTCTAGTAGTTAGCTGTTGTTATTGCGGTTCTTTATGTTTTAACTTCTCCAGCTTTTCAACTCTCATGAATCGAAATAAATATATTTAAACCCAATCAACTCTATGGCTCCCTTATAGATATTTGCTTATAATACCCGCTTTGTTTTGGCAGCGTAAGAAGTCACTATAATTATTTTCGTAGTTCAATCAGAGGAATTCAAATTGGTATTTTTTACTTATTAATTTCTAATGACGTCTCGATAATATACTGAAAATGTTTCTGTTATTTTTATATCACCTCATCATTTTTAGAATTTGAAATATCTTGCTTTTGTTTCTAGGATTCTAGACTCACTCGTGTGCACACACACACATGCACCCCACCTCTAAGCGAAACTATGTTCGAAACATTGAGCAGAAGTTTTGTGGCCCTCCGATTTCTTCAGGATCCAAACACTATTTGTGACGCTATTCCCAACTGTTACAGCGGATGTGGCAAATTAACATTTAATTCTAATATAAGGATTACGGAAGATAATGCGACAGTTAAACATAATAGTTTTATATTCTATAGAAGCGGAGGGTGCTTAAGATGAAAAAGAAAAAAACAACAAAAAAACAAAATAGAGAGCCCGATTAAATGCCCAACTTTGATCCTTTAGGTCCGGAGCTGAAACGGTAACTGAGGGAAATTTAATATGCATCTTTCTTGAGTGGGTGAAATGCCACTAGATTACGATAGGTAGATTAAATTGACTACATATCATCACTTCAAAACTTGATAACTGGTCAAGAAATAAACCCTTATGAATATATTTAAAACAAATAAAAGGAATAAACTCAAGTGCACTACTAATTTATAGTAGAACTATAATACCTCATTATAATAAATTATTTCTTTAAAAGTAACCTATTTCTCTGAACAAAACCAAGAAATATATTCTATCCATGTAGAAGACAAAGAAGGAAAAACAAAACCGGGAAGAGAAATTTAATACTTCAGGTCGATACTTAATACTTGTTAGGCTTCTGAACTGCGTCAGTGACAGTCTCAGAGTCGCCTGTATTTCGATATGGGGGATCAAACAGACTTGAAACCGTGCACCCGAAATTATGTTGATTGACTGAATGGTAAAGTTCATGCACAATCTCTCAGAACGCACATACACACACACACACACACACACACGCACACGCACACGCACACGCACACATCCGTACGTACAAACAAACGCACACACATACATATATCAACTGTGAGGCAGATAAGAAAATTACTTGGGAAGCTTTTTGCGTAATACCCACGCACGCACATACGCGCGTGCGCGCGCGCACACACACGCACACACACACACACACACACACACATACACACACACGCTATATGGTGTTGGTGTACAGTAAAATATTTGCTTCCCAATCACATGGTTCTAAGTACACATGGTCCTAGGCAAGAGTCATCTACTATAGACCCGGGCCGACCAAAGCCTCATGAGTGGATTTGGTAGACGGAAACTGAAAAACTGAAAGAAGCCCGTATATATATATATATATATATATATATATATATATATATATTTTTTTTTTTTTTTTTTTTAAAGTTTCAGCTTAGAGCTGCGGCCATGCTGATGCACCACCGTATTGCTACACTGTTATTACAGGGAGCCTCTTACAATATGTGGCACTTGGTGAAGAATGGACTTTGATTTAGCAACCCTCATTTGCACCTCCTGCCGCGAGGTAGGTTCATCTGGGACTCTCGATAGGAAGAGGTCCAGCTTTGATTTAAAAACTCCTACATCTACTTTGTGCAGATTCCTCAGGCTCTTTGGGAGAATATTAAAAAGCTGTGGGCCCCTGAATCCCAAGCTGTTGCAGTAACTGGTCTTGAAGCGCGATGGCATTGCTGGGATCTTTGACACTATGCAGTGTCGTCCCGTTCTGGCATTGGTGTAGCTTTCAATGCCAAAATTTGGCACAATTCCTTCCAGGATCTTCCAGATGTATATTACTGCATACCTCTCCCGCCTTCTCTCCAGGGAGTAGAGTCTTAGCTGTTTCAGCCTTTCCCAGTAGCTGAGCAGTTGCAAAGAGACAATCTTCTTTGTGAATCTCCTCTGGATTGCTTCAAGGTCTGCTGTTAATTTCAGACTGGTGGGTGACCACAGCTGTGAGCAGTAATCCAGGCGGCTGAGCACGAATGTCCTCCAGAGGATCATCATGGTTTCCTTATCTCTGGTTCTGAATGTTCTCAGGATCCATCCAGCCAATCGTCTGCACGTTGTTGCCATTCTGGTAATGTGCACTTGGAAAGAGGTATCATCACTCATGTCGATACCCAGGTCTCTCACTGATTTAGGCTCTGGGATTGAAATTCCCTGTGGACCAGTGTACTCTGTAAGTTTCATATTCAGTTTTGGACGTTGGTAGCGCAGGGCTTGGAATTTTTCAGCATTAAACTGCATATTATTGTCCTCAGCCCATCTGTAAACTGAGTCCAATTCCTGCTGCAGGTGTGCAACATCACTGGAGTTCTGTATTTTCTGCGAGACTTTTGTATCGTCTGCGTAGCTTGCAAGAGTGGCTATCCGGGCACTTGAAGGCATATCTGAGAGAGCGACTATAAAAAGCAATGGTCCCAAGACAGTGGCCTGTGGAACACCGCTCATTATTTGTGTTCTCATAGAGGTGGCTCCATTAGCCACTACTGCCTGACTTCTATCTTTCAGAAAGTCATGTAACCACTCTCCAAGTTTTCCAGCTATGCCAAGATCACGCAGTTTGTGGCATATCACACCATGATCCACTTTATCAAAAGCTTTTGCAAAATCAAGGTATATTACGTCCACATTTGAGTTGTTGAGTAACTGCCTCAACACCCAGTCGTAATGTTGTAAGAGCTGGGTCAGGCAGCTCCTACCTGGTCGAAAGCCATGTTGGGTATCACTCAGCAATTTATTTTCTTCAAGGAATGCGATCAGTTTTCCTCCTTTCCATGACTTTGCTGATGTGTGAAGTCAGAGAGATAGGCCTATAGTTTTTGGCATCTGCTCTGCTTCCCCCTTTATGGATTGGGCATATTATTCCCTCCTTCAGCTTACTTGGCAGTCTTCCGTTTGCGAGAAAGCTCTGGAAGAGGATCTGGAGGGGTTTTGCCAGGGCATGCTTACACGATTTAAGGAGGATTGCTGGGAAACCATCAGGGCCAGCAGTTGAGTTTGTGTCCACTTCATGTATAGCTAGTAGTACATCTTCTTCGCTAATGTTGATGTATTCCATCGTAAATGCCTCACTGGTTATTGGGGAGGTAGCAAAGAAGTCCACTGGTTTGTTCACTTGTCTGTGCTCCAATGGAGTGGTGAAGACACTTTTGAATTGCTCATTCAGTACCTCACTGATCCTAGTTGGACTGTCTGTGAGGGAGCCATCCTTTTCGAAGAGGGGTCCAATCTTGCAGCGTACTGAGGCTGTTTCTTTTGCGTAATGAAAGAAGGCCTTTGGGTTTGACTTAATGTTTTTTATAACCCAGGTTTCTTTGTCTGCTCTCTCCTTCACATAGGATTGTTGCAGCCTTTTTTCGATCTCCATCAGTGTCGTTTTTAGGTGGGACCTTTGGCCATTCTTGGGATGCTGGTTGAGTCGATTTGCAACTTTTGTCCGTCGTCTCATGAAGATCTTCCTCTCCCTTGGAATCTTGTTCCTATTTGTTTTGGCCTTGTGCTGTGGGACATATTTCTGGCTTATGGCTTGTACAATAGACATGAAACATTCTAGTTTCATGTCAATGTCTGGTGTGGAGAGACATTTTGGCCAATCCTCTCTGAGGATCTCTTTCTGAATCGATTTCCAGTCCGCTTTGTGGAAGTTCAGATTGGAGAGATTTTGGGTGCTTCCTTTAGGCTGTATGTCTAGTTTCTTTTGGCCCAAACATAGACAGCTCTATTATGTTGTGATCCGAAACTAATGTCGGCGTCACTTTCACATCATGAATGATGTCCGTATTGTTCGTGAAGCAGAGATCTAGAATGTTATTCGCTCTAGTTGGTCTGAGAACAGTTTGCTCCATGAATAGGGCATTGGTGAGGTTGAGCAGGCATTCCACCTGTGCTTGCTTGCGATAAGTCATTCCTGAGAGTATGAGACCTTCGGGCCATTTGACGTTGGGGAAGTTGAAATCACCCATAAGAAATATGGTCACATGGTGTTCCAGTTTCATGAGGATTTCTTTAATTCTAGCGAGGCAATCTTCAAATTTGCCTATGTGGTTTGGAGCATCCGGTGGGCAATATGCATTGCATATGACTATATTATGTTGTCTTATGTATACAACTAGGGTGTCGCATACCGAATTTGAGTATGACAGTAAGACCTGGGGTGTGAGGTCGTCACGGATGTATACAGCAACTCCACCATGGCTCCTTTCCCTTCTGTCTGTTCGCAATATGACATATTTTGGTACGTGTACTTCTGCATCCTCTATATCAGGGCTGAGGTGAGTTTCCACGAGTGCTATGCATAGGGCTTGATTGCATGCAACAAGGTCTCTCGGGAAAGAAATTTTGCTTTTATTATTATTATGCAACAGGCCCCCCAATATTTAGTAAAAATATTGGTGTGATGCTTGTGCAGGCGTTAGGGGAGGCCATCCCATGTCTGTTGGCTGTGGTGGTGTTGCGCAGTGGGGGGCAAGGTTCCTCGTCTGTGCTTGGCGTAGCCACGTCTGCTGCTGCATAATCTTTTGCGCCATGCACAAAAAAGACTCTTGATCAGCTGCTGCGTTGCGTAAGATTTCTGAAGAGCGCACGTCCTTGAATTTTCTCCTTGGGGACATCTGTCGTCTTTCCTCAGGGAAGTTTTTATCCTTCAAACTTTTGTAGTTTTGGCGGGGTGTCGGGTGGGCAAACCGGCAGTTTTTGCCGTTTTCCCCATGCCAACATTTGCCTTGCAGGTAGAATTTGCAAGTTTTTGGGTGCCTTCCAAATTTCTTCTTTCCTTTGGTGTCTTGGACGGCATTGGATCCACCTTGCGATTTTCTACTTTTTGTTCTTCCCTTTCTTGTGGGTACTATTTTCCACTGGTTATCTATTGGGGTGAGGGCTCCTTTCCTTTGTAGGACCACTGACACAGAGGGGCTTCTATTTGCTGCTTCCTTGGCTCCACTATCCTTTTCTGCCTGGTTGTTCATAGGAGTGGGTGATCCATTCTTTTGAGGAGCCACTGGGTTAGAGAGACTTCGGGGTGTTTTTTCCTTTTCCTTTTCCTCCTCTCCAATTATAACATCTAGGGTGTCCATGTGTGGTCTGATGAGTGCAAACGAGCGGAGGAATTCATTCTTCTTCCGCTCTATCTGTTCAGTGGTTCTGTGAAAGCCATTATTCTTCAGTGCAGCAGTGATGATGTTGTTTGGGGGATCGCCACTAGCAATCATCCATGCTCGCAACAGAAGATCTAACTCTTTCTTTTCCCACTTTGGTGCCATCTTCGTTTTTTTAAGCCCAGAAGGGGAGTAGAGGATATATATATATATATATATATATATATATATATATATATATATATATATATATATATATATATATATATATATATATATATATATATATATATATATATATATATATATATATATATATATATATATATATATATATATATATATATATATATATATATATATATATATATATATATATATATATAGGCGTAGGAGTAGCTGTGTGGTAAGTAGTTTGCTTACCAACCACATGGTTCCGGGTTCAGTCCCACTGCGTGACACCTTGGGCAAGTGTCTTCTACTATAGCCTCGGGCCGATTAAAGCCTTGTGAGTGGATTTGCTAGACGGAAACCGAAAGAAGCCCGTCGTATACATGTATATATATATATATATATATATATATATATATGTATGTATGTGTGTGTATATGTTGTGTATCTGTGTTTGTGCCCCAACATCGCTTGACAACCGATGCTGGTGTGTTTAGGTCCCCGTAACTTAGCGTTTCAGCAAAAAATACCGATAGAATAAGTACTAGGCTTACAAAGAATAAGTCCTAGGGTAGATTTGATTCGACAGAATATATATATATATATATTCTTTTATTCTTTTACTTGTTTCAGTCAATTGACTGCGGCCATGCTGGAGCACCGCCTTTAGTCGAATCAAATCGACTCCAGGACTTATTCTTTGCAAGCCTATTTTGCCGAACCGCTAAGTTACAGGGACGTAAGCACACCATCATCGGTTGTCTAACGAGGGTGTGGTGGTGGTGGTGGTGGGGAAAACACAGACACACAAACATGTACATATATATATATATATATATACATATATATATACATACGATGGGCTTCTTTCAGTTTCCGTCTACCAAATCCTCTCACAAGAAGCTTCTTTGAATTAGTTCACTTTGAAAATGTCGTAAGTGATGTACCCTTGATGAAAGTGCAGCGACTAGGATGCATAATTGCATACAGAGCAATATGCAGTTGCTGCAGTAGAAACATATTCTGTTATTGAAGGCGGTGAGCTGGTAGAAACGTTAGCACGCCGGGCGAAATGCATAGCGGTATTTCGTCTGCCGTTACGTTCGAAGTTCAAATTCCGCCGAGGTCTACTTTGCCTTTCATCGTTTCGGGGTCGATAAATTAAGTACCAGATACGCACTCGGGTCGATGTAATCGACTTAATCCCTTTGTGTGGACTTGTTTGTCCCCTCTATGTTTAGCCCCTTGTGGGCAATAAAAAATAAGAAACATATTCTGTTCTTTTACTTGCTTCAGTCATTTGACTGTGGTCATGCTGGAGCACTGCCTTTAGTCGAATAAATCGGCCCCAGGATTTATTCTTCGTAAGCCTAGTACTTATCTTATTACCCTCTTTTACTGAACCGCTAACTTACTATGACGTAAACACACCAACATCGGTTGTGAAGCGATGGTGAAGAGACAAACACATACACATACACACACACACACACACACACATACACACACACACATACACACACACACATACACACGCACAAATATACAACAGTTTCCATTACTAAATCCACTCACAAGGATTTCGTCTGCGGGAGGCTATAGGAGAAGGTGCCACGCAGTGGGACTGAACCCGGAACCATGTGGATGGTAATCAAACTATTTACCACACAGCCATTCCTGTCGGTCATTGTTATATATGGTGTAGAAAATGTTTTCGATAAAAAAATTGGGATGTCAATAAATCTCGACTCACACACACACACACACACACACACACACACACACACACACACACACACACACACACACACACATTACACACACATATATATGTAAGTATGTATATATTTGGGTAAGTGTTTGTGTGTATGTTTGTTACCATACCACCGCTTGAAAACTGCTGTTGGTTTTATTTACATCCACATCACTTATGCGGTTCGACAAAAGAAACTGATATAAGTACTAATACTTAGAAAAATATTACTGAGTCGATTCTTTTGATTGAAATTATTTAAGGTAGTACCCCCAACATGGCTGTAGTCCAATGACTGAAACAAGTGAAAGATAAAACACACACACTCGCACACACACACGTACTCACACACACACACTGGCACACACACTGGCACACACACTGGCACACACACACTGGCACATACACGCACACGCGCACGCGCACACGCACACGCACACATACACTGTCAAGCACGCACACACACTCCTACATGCACGCACACGCTTATACACGCGTGCGGCACACACACACAAGCACACGAGCGCGCACGCACACATATTTGCACATACACACACACACACACACACACACACACACACACACACACACACACACACACACACACACACAGGGCTAGCATTTTTATATGCCCTTATAGTATTATAACTATTATAAGTACGTCTCACTGTTCCGCATATGTTTTTTTATATTAAACATCTTTGATAATGATGCTGAGTGAGTTTTGTAGCTTGGTAGAAATTCTTTTAGCCTACTTTGGAATCTGTTGTCAATTCTAATGAGAATTTTTATGAATCTATTTTAGTTTTTTTATCTAATTTAGTTTTTATCTAATTTAGTTTTTTATACCTAGGCAACATTTAGAACCGAAGCTCTCCCTTGCAGATGAACTGGACGTATCTATCTCGAAGAAAAACGATAGCCATTCCATTCTTCTTAGTACATTCTGTTTTGCTTCTTTTCCGATGAATCGTCTTGTATACAGTTTCCTAGGTCGAATAGACATATTTTTGTAGGACAATGTGATATCGCATTGCTCTGTCCTTCCTTTCTTTGTTCGTATTCAGTGCTTGACTGATATCAGGAAATCATAGCGCATAAACAAGGAACTGGAAGAAGGACTTTTCAACACTGGTCAGTAAATTCTTTAATGGGATTTAAATTAATAATCTATTACCAATTGTTTCATACTCACCGATTAATCAGAAATTATTCAATTAGAAACACAAATGACATTCTGCTAATATGGGTGACGAGAATGTGGGGTAGATTACGGGTGAAATGAGGCGTCGACATCACTAATACAATCACGTTAGAAATTCAAGCGAAATAATCACTTATGGACACGGGGGCACAATAAAGAACAAATAGGGCTGAACTTAGAACAAGGTTAAAATACAATCAGAATTGGAATAAAGTCTAACATAACATTGAAAATAATTAAAATATAAATTAATATGAAAGTTACTATAACGAATTGGGATAATATTCTGATATATCTGATATTCTCTTGTCCAGGCTCATATTCATTCACAACCATGAATAAATGGTAATGCGCTTACACTCACACACACTGATATTATCTCTCCTGATTACACAGGTGTACACACACAACAGGCAAGGTTGTGAATAAGAAAGGTAGACATCTTTTCCAGTATTGTTCCCCCTACTGGGTTGTGTCCGGGTCAAGTACTGAGGGAGGTTAGAAATAAACCAATGGACGAGGAAATTGCAATAAAATTTGTATTACAGAGAAGCTAAAGAAACTAACTTGTCCGGTTAACATACCTAACGTACTTAATTTATACACGACACAACATAAATTAGAAGAACTGAAGGAATTTCAACATGACAAAACCTCACAGTGGATGAAATTAGACACAGTTTTCTATGCTAATTTATGCTATTGATTACGGAATGAAGCCGGGAACATCTCTGAAGCGTGGCTCAAAAACTGAGAAAGGACCGTCAGAAAGACTCCCTCCCTCTTTCTTTACACATAACAAAGAAAGAAGATATTTATATTCCATTTATATTACGGCGAAACTTTGCAATGTTTAAAATTCACTTCAGTTCTGATTTAAGTTATGTTGTGCATAGGGTAGATATTCAATTGACGACAAGCCGTCAAAAGTACACATATATGAAAATTAGGCTATTCACCTCGGTATTCACCACATTTATAACTGATATATACAGCAGTTGATCTATGCTATTGATTGGGGAAGGAAGCTGTCTTCTCTGAAAGGCTTTGAAAATGACATGAAAGGCTTGTGTTTACATTATAGTTTCACTTGCAGTGAAGCTTTGTAATTTAAAAAAATTATTTCAGTTATATTTAACTAAAGAGAAGGAAGATATCTAGTGCCCAGCAGAAAATTTTGAAATTTTAAAAAATCTGAATAGCATTGCCACTCACCCACACTTTCAGACATCATCCGCTCATCGCCTAGTACCACTCATATCATAATAAAACATCCTCATACCACAATTTACTAACAACACTGTACATATGTCATTATCCACCGCTTCACATGAATAGATTGGGACAAATACTCTAAGAGTATTTGTAAAATATTCACACAATATTTACTTCAATCTAACAATATTCATCTAGAGCATACTCATAAAATCGCTCTTTTCATATAAACCACTCTTACGCACGACCTGAATTGAGAGCAAAACTTACCAAGGTATCTAAAGCATATCTTAGCATCCGTTTTACGAAGGGATCAAAATAAATGGAATTTTTTGGGGAGCACACTGCCACTTCAATGATGAGCCATGCACGACTATAGCAGCTGAGACCAGCAAACAACCAAAACACTTTTCCATTCCAGTAGGCTCCCCAACCCTCATACACAACCATCAAGTGCAGAAATACCTCCAATTGCTTTAAGTAAACAAAGCCACCAACCCTGACAATATCCCATCTATTGCTCTCAAACGTAGTGCCATAGAACTTGCTTCTATAAACACCGAACTCTTTAATCTCTTACTCTCTAGGCAGTTTATTCTGACATTTGGAAGTACGATGCAGTATGTTCTGTTCCAAAAAAGGCAGCTCCCTTGGACGATAATTGGCTGGATTTCTAACATCTATATGGTGTTTGGGATAGCCATTAACAATGACATTCTCCGACATCTCTCTCTCTTCTTCCTCAGTGACCACTAGTACAGCTTCCGCAGAACCAAGTGCAACCTACTTCCTTATGTCACTCACTTGCGGGCTCTTGCTTTAGAGAAATTCGGTGAAAACAATGTTGTTGCTCTAGACATCAGCAAATCCTACGACCAAGTCTGACAGGCAAATCATTCAAAACTTACCGTTTACGGTAGCTAGATTCCTATTTAATCGCACCACCGTGGCATATGTGGTCAGAGCTCTTTTCCTCTATTTTCAGTCAACATTGGTGTTCCGGAGGTTTCGATTTTGTCTCCTCATTCTCTTCCCTTTGCACATTAATGACCTACTTGTTTCTTTATTGCCCACAAGGGGCTAAACATAGAGGGGACAAACAAGGACAGACAAAGGGATTAAGTCGATTACATCGACCTCAGTGCGTAACTGGTACTTAATTTATCGACACCGAAAGGATGAAAGGCAAAGTCGACCTCGGCGGAATTTGAACTTCGAACGTAACGGCAGACGAAATACCGCTAAGCATTTCACCCGGCGCTCTAATGATTCTGCCAGCTCGCCGCCTTGTCATCACTTTCGTCCATACGACACTATTATTCATTCTTCCCTGACTGTCCCCGAACTTGCATCATACTCATACAACCTGGAGACTGGTTCCATAAACGGAAACCTTGAGAGGATCCTTCGATAGGGTCATACCAAACTTGTTTCTTTTAACATCAATAACCCCCCAAAAAAGCTCAACAAAGGAATGTTATGGTCACATTAACGTAAAAATGTAAACGTAAATGAAAAACAAGGTAATTAGCTTCAAAACTCTGTGTCACCGTTAAAAGTTATCAACATAATATTCTCAAGTAAATGCTAAATGAATGAGCAAGGTTAGTCAGGAAAAAATAAGCAAGCAAAGATATAGTCTGATTTAGAATATTCCATCTAAAGTTTCACAAAGGATGGTTATACAATGGATGATTATACTGACGACAAAAAACCATAATGCCATTTTCACCATAGGTCTGCAAAAGTATTTAGTAACGAAAACAGGAAATTATACAAAATAATTACATAAGATAAACGAAACAAAAACTATTCTGCATCTTCAAGGAAAAAATGTAGACTCAAATGATAAGGAGTTGGGAAGAGAAATAACAAACAATAATTAAAATCTAGAACCTAAGATAAACAACACTGGAAAGAAAATTGAATAGGTTACTAAAAGACAAGTAAAAATATCATTTCTAAGAAACTCCAAGATCATACTAAAGGATTCTTGATTGTGATTTAAGATCAAAGCATTTCCATCACTCAAAATCCAGTACATACATACATACATGCATACATACGTACGTACATACATACATATATATATATATATGTATATATATATATATATATATATATATATATATATATATATATATATATATATATATATATATATATATATATATACATCTTGTATCTCTTTTACTTGTTTCAGTCAGACTGCAGCTATGCTGGGGCATCATCTTGAATTTTTAGTTGAATGAATCGACCCCAGGATTTCTTTAATTTTTTAGTGTCTGATAACTATTCTTTCGGTCTTATTTTGCCAAACCGTTGAGTTACGTGGACGTAAACAGACCAAAACCGGTTGTCAAGTGGCGGTGGGAGGCAAACACATACACACACGCACATGCACACACATATTTATATATATACACGACTGGCTTTTAGTTTCCGTCTACCAAATCCACTCGCAAGGCTTTGGTCGGCCTGAAGCTATAGTAAAAGATACTTACCAAAAGTTCCACTCAGTGGGAATGAACTCGGAACCATGTGGTTGGAAAGCAAAGTTCTTACCACACAACCAGCCCGGCTTCAGGCATGTAAGAATACCTCCAAAAGCATGACAGACAGAAGGCTTTCATAAATTGGAAATCAGTATTGTGAAATATCGACGGCAAACAGGTAGTATATAAATATACATTAGAAAAATAACTATATCATGATATAACCAATCTACAGACAAGACCGCCAGAGTTAATCGGTTGAATATTGTAGTCAAGCTTCACTAGGACTAAAAGAACCTTCTAATCGAAGTATGAACCCCAAGAAATAGAGATAAAAGAAATAAAGATCTGGAGACTAGAATGAAGGAAGAATGAAAATAAAAACAATTCTTAAAATAGCAGGCGCCTTGGGAATGATTAAAAGCATGTAGATAAATACATAACCAATACGCCAAGATATACAGAAAATAACATTACTGGACACTGCAAACATTATGTAGATTGCAGTATGAATGCAGAACCCAAACAAGACATTACACGTACTCAATAAAGCACACATAGTTATTCTCAGTAGTGCAGTGAAAGCACGCAATAAAAATAAGACTAATGAAAAATAACTTTCCAAATTCACAATAAAAAAAAGATTAAATGACAAGTATCCATAGGCAAACAAGAGAGCATTATTGATTATATATCACTTATTTTAGCATATCATTTTGAAGCTATCTCTTTTACGTGAAAGTTGATAAGTTAACTAGTAGATGCAAGTAGATACATTTACCTATTTGGTAACATATTAATCGGACCAACAAAAAATAAGTATATCAAAGATCAGAGTTGTAACACTCTTGTGTATTTGGATCATCGACAATAAACGGATATACGGCGGCGTTGGAGTGGCTTGAGTTACACGAGAAGCCTGTCGAATGCGACAGTTCGTTGCATATATTACCACACGAAGTGAATTTTAGAGCTATTAACACGCAACAAAGCTTAAGTTTCTGTCAATACTCAATCCAATTCATTCTTTTATTCATCGAGTAGTTCACCAATATAATCTTTCTCTTGTCTCCATTCTCGTTTTCAGCTATTTATTTCTATCTTTTCCTGCTTTGCTATATATGTATATATATATATATAGATATAGATATACGCTCACACACACACACACACACACACACACACACACACACACACACACACACACACACACACACACACACACACACACACACACACACACACACACCTTAATGATTTTCATATATTCCTGTCTTTGGTTTCACTGGTATTGCCTTTTTGTTTGTCATTTTTATCTTCCGCTTATCTATAATTTCACACTCCGATTTTTCTACATCTATTTAATGTTTTATGCTAAAAACCACAATCGTTGAGAGCTACTTCTTAATTTGAGAACGTACTTCTTTACCAAACATTTTCAATCACAGTCCTTGATCTCTAAAGAGATTGTATCATGCCTTAGTTTTATCAGTTGTTACTGCAACTAACATCTGATTACTTTTTGTTATTCTACTTTGTCTATCTTGAGATATCTCATCACATGGATGAGCCAATGAGGGAGACATTATTAATGCTAGAAACAGTAAAGAAATCTTCCCCAAACCATGCGCTACTGTCTTCAATAATAATAAATAACATATTGGAGGGACAATCACGATTTGAATGCTTTTGATCGATGGTATCCCCAATTATCGACGTTTGAGTTACAAATAAATATCACTACGTTAATCTATGCACACACAAAAATTAATAATAGCAAAACCATCCACTACTCTATCGTATTCTTAATGAACTTCAAATTGAAACCATGCACTTACACAAATGCTGGGCAAGAACTTTTTTCCTCTTAGTTTCCTTTCTGAGTATTACCATCGTAGCTTATCGGCATTCCACTATGGTTAATATGAAACAGGATGTACATAAAAATAATTATAATTTTACTTTTATCAGATCTCTTGGTGTTTATACAAAATGATGAAATGAATACTAATTTTCAAAAGGCTTTGTAAAAAAATGATTGAAGCTCTACTTCTGGAAAATCTATTTATTCCATGCACGGAACTCTGAAACGTACTATCGCTCCGAATCAGAACGGGCCTTGAAGTAATGGTAATTAAGGTGTGAATCCACGCTTCTTACAACTCCCGAACTGGAGCCTCACCACTAATTGAACTAATTTGGCAGAATTTACTCGAACATATGAATAAACTGTTCTAAAAACAAAAAACTCCCTTGTAAAAATCCAACTTATTAATCCTTTCCACAAGGCCTAAAATTTTAGGAGAGGGGGTGTAGGCTATTATATCGACCCCAGTGCTGAACTGGCGCTTATTTTATCGACTCTAAAATGCATGAAAAGCAAAGTTAACTTCGGGGGAATTTGATGTCAGAATGTAAAGACAGAAGAAATGCCGCAACTCATTTTTCCCGGTGTGATAAGGATTTTGCCAGCACATTGCCTTAATATCAGTCTTAGTAATACGATGTGGTGGTGGGTAGAGTGGTGCAGTGGAAGCGTACTGGGCCATAACCCAGAGATCCTTTTATAAGGCGGCTAACTGGCAGAATCGTTTGCAAGACAGACAAAATGAGTGAAAGCAATCTTATCGATAATGACCGAAATTGCGTTCGACCCTCTGGCCGATGACAGATGAAAAGTTGGTGACTTTTCGTGTATTTAGTATATGTTTGTTTGTTTATTTACTAGACGCTTTTTAAAATTATATATATATATATATATATATATATGTATGTATATACACACACACACACACACACATATATATATATATATACATGCATATACATACACACACACACACACACACATATATATATATATACATATGTATATATATATATATATATATATATATATATATATATATATATATATATATATATATATATAAAATTATGATAATAATATTAGGGATAAAAATCCAAATTTACAGGGAAAAATTCAATCTAATTTAATTTGTCAAAATTAAAATTAGATTAAATTTCACAATATACAATATATAAATATATAATCTAGAGAAAAAAGCCATAATTATTGAATTCATCCATGAAAATCCACAGTCACATATAGAAAAAGACCTATAATAAAAATACAAAGTAATAAATATTCAAATAATACAATAATATATTTTAATATTTATTTTTTTTATTATTTTATAATTTATTACTTTGTATTTTTATTATAGGTCTTTTTAGTGTATTTACTTATTAAATTTTTCTATATATGACTGTGGATTTTCATGAATGAATTCAATAATTGTGGTTTTTTTCTCTAAATTATATCTATATAAATTAAGAAAGGGAGTCAACGTAGGTGTAATTCAAACCATGGAAGTATATATGGTTTTGCATTACACCTGAGTTTGACTCCATTTCTTAATTTATCTATGTTAAAAAAAAATTTCACTTAACCCTAGAATTTCTACCTCTATAAATAGTCTGTAATATCATTGGCACTTATGTAAATTTTTGCTACCCTGGTAACTATTTTTTCCGTGTTATTTGTACACATTGAAAAACACACATACATTTTATATATATATATATATATATATATATATATATATATATATATATACATAGTTATCTGTAACTTGATACAATAAAGTGTCCTTGAGGATCCGTTGTAGTAGAGCGTCTATAACCGATAGAATATCTATCGCAGGGCTGCAAACAACTGTAATGTTGAAGCGCACGTAGGAACGTTAATATAAACTTGTGTTGATCCTTACTTTTCAGGCACACACACACAGACACACACACGCACGCAACACGCGCGCGCACACGCACACACACATACACACGCATTTTATATGCTGGCAGAAGTAAAATTACGTTCGAGATGGTCACGGCTAGGTTTGTTTGATTAAGGCTGTATGAAAGATAAAGTTGACAACAACCAAATCGAAAACTGCATGAATTTTCCTTTCATTTATAATATTTATATGTTATTTATATATTTACTTTCACATTTATACTTCATTGGTTTTCAAAAGATTTTGTTGCGTCTCCCAATTGACTTTTTAAAACCAATATTTAAGTGTACTCTCACAGATATCCAGTAATTCTCAATGACTTATAATTTCATTCAATGCATATCTATTCTGATTGTCTTCTTTAAAGACATGGGTTTAAAAATAAATTTTATATCTATCATCACCATGTCACCGTTACTTCCCATTTGAACTAGGAGCACAATAAAATTCTGTCTCATATTACCCGATGATAAATGCAACCGAATTGTTTGTTGATGGGGTGGATATATTTTCTGGTTACACCAGTTAACTTCCAAGTGCAAAAGTCAGTTGTCTGCGTCAGTACGTTCACTACATGAAGGGAAAGAAGAAGGGGTAGAAAATGGTCGAAAGGATGGGTGTGTGGACTTTTCATTCGCGGTATGTCGAAAGAAACAATATAGGGTGTGGTAAATAAACAAAAAAGAACTAAAAACATACGAATTTTATTTTGGTTTCCCATTCGACACGCAAGAGGTAACTAGCCATTAAATGTTGCTATTTTATTCGTTAATGTGACAGAATGGCTTGGAATTTATGTTGTCATATTTTATAGCTGACTCTAACTATGATTTTCATATTTATGATCTCGCATGAAAAGATGGCCGCCTGGGGATAAACTAGAGTTAGTATTTGAGTTAGCTTCCTACAGCTTATATGTCTTCAATGTGGAAAACATAAATTGTCAGTGGTTTAGAAATTGTCAGTGGTTTCTTCTTAAGTGTTTCGAAACATTGGGCGCTTTATCTGTTAACAAACTCACGTATCTTGAAAGGGGTATGCCTCTGTGTAAATATATACATATATTTCTTGCTAAATCTGTTTGCGTTTAATGTTCTTATTTACATAGATGTGTATATACAATTTGAACGCACACATACACGCATGTACGCACGTACACACACATTTATATACTTTATATATATATATATATATATATATATATATATATATATATATATATATAGAGTGCATAATCTTTAAACTTTCAACAGTAAGCTTAGTCTTTTTTTCTCTCTGCTAGATTCATTCCGTTTCTAACATAGTAATCTTATAATAATTCTGTTTGTCATTTCGTTACTTAGCCCGTCGGTAACGCTTTCAGGTGATTAGAGAAAAAGTGGGACAAAGAAAAGAAGGAGGGAGAAAAAGAGGAAGGGACGGAGAAAAGTGGGAGAGAGAAGCGGCCATGACGTGAGGCAGATGGAATGTAATTGTAACGCTTTCATTTGATTAGTTGAAGGGACAGAGAGGAGAAAGAAAAAGGCGAAGAGTGAGACAGAAAAAGGGAAAACGATAAAGAGGGAGGGAGAAGCGTTCACGGACATGAAGTAGGGGGAACGTAATGTTTATTACGTGGAAGCCGGTGAGCTGGCAGAAGCATTAGCACGCCGGAGGAAATGCTTAGCGGTATTTCGTCTGTCTTTACGTTCTGAGTTCAAATTCTGCCGAGGTCGACTTTGCCTTTCATCCTTTCGGAGTCGATAAATTAAGTACCAGTTGCGTACTGGGGTCGATCTAATCGACTGGCCCCTCCCCATAAATTTCGAGCTTTGTGCACTAACCGCAACTCCCCAGTTCAGAACACGGGAAGTTATCAAAGACGAAAGAGAGCAGCTGGAGAGAAGAGTGAAACATTATTTCGAACTCTACACAAAGGAAAACAACATCTCGGACAGTGCGCTAGACACCGTGGAACAATTGCCTGTCATGGAGGAGGTGCTAACTGCTGAAAAAATGAGCAGTACCATTGATAGTTTGCCCAATGGAAAAGCACCGGGTTTGGACGGCATCCCACCAGAGATCTTCAGATGTGCAAGGAGAGTTCTATTTAGCCAGTTGCTGAAGCTACTATGTCAGTGCTGGGAGGAGAGATCAGTCCTGAAAGACATGAGAAACTACAACATTGTCATCTTATATAAGAACAAAGGGGATAAAAGTAACTGCAATAACTACCGAGGCGTCCCATTGTTAAGCATCGTTGGGAAGGTCTTTGCCCACGTGGCACTAAACAGACTACAGAAAATCGTTGAGAGAGTATACCCTGAATCTCAGTACGGTTTCAGATCCGAACGCTTTACCATCGTCACGATCTTCTCTCTTCGGCAGCAACAGAAGTACCGAGAACAAAGGCAACCACTCTTTATCAGCTTCATCGACCTCACAAAAGCTTTTGACCTAGTCAGTAGAGATGGCCTGTTCAAAATCTTTGCCAAGATGGCTGTCCTCCATGACTCCTCAGGATTGTCCAATCATTTCACGCGTACATGAAAGGCGTTCAATTTGATGGCTCTTTTTCGGAGGCATTCAACATACGTAGCAGCATGAAATAGGGCTGCGTGTTTGCCCCCACCCTGTTTGACAACTTTTTGCAGTCAGGCTGAAACTGATGGTGTTTACCTTCACATCAGATCAGACGTTAAACTGTTTAGTTTGTCGAGATTGAAAGCAAAATCCAGGGGGCGCCAGGTACTCGTCAGAGAAATGCTATTCACGGACGACGCAACACTGACAGCGCACTCTAAAGAGCAAATGCAGGAGCGGCGTCTCGATGTCTTTCATCTTCGTAATTTGAGACGCATCTTAGATAGCAATTGGACCGACCACATCACCAACACCTAAGACCACAACTGAGCCAAGATACTCAGCATACTCATCCTGTTCCAGCAACTTCGTTTGCGCTGGCTCGGTCAAGTACATCGCATGCCGGACGGAAGTCTCCCAAAAGACCTCCTGTACGGGAAACTGGTTACCGGCACAAGAGGACGAGGACGACTTCATCGTTTTAAGGACACCTGTAAGAGGGATACGAAGTTACTTGAACTGGGCTTTCTGAGTTAGGAGGAGGTTTCAAATGATCGCCCACACTGAAGACAATGGGATGAAGCAAGCGGAAGAAAAACAGACACTCGCCACCGAAGAAAAGCGCACTCGACTGAAGGGAAAACCACTAGCGCTGGCAGAGAGCTCCAAATGCCGTCACTGTATGCGTGACTGTCACTCTCCTGTGGGCCTGCCACAATAGACGCTGCCCCACTATCAGCAGCTGACACGATTTCTTCGGGCGCAGATCTAGGGCCTCTCGAGACCGACGGATGCCTACTATATATATATATATATATATATATATATATACTCTTTTACTCTTTTACTTGTTTCAGTCATTTGACTGTGGCCATGCTGGAGCACCGGCTTTAGTCGAGCAAAACAAGTCTTATTTTATGAAGACAATTCGTGTATAATTCTGCAAATTATATTGATTCTAGAACGATTGTGATGAAGAGAACACGGATGTTGTTACGTAAGTAAAACGTTAATGTTCGAAACCGGGACACAATTAATTTTTTATTCTGTATATTTCTCATTTTGTCTTGCCCGCTTATGTTCTGGTGTTTTGCGAAATTTTTTTCTGGAGAACATTATTTTTGTTTGTGGTTGGGTCGTTGATGACCTCTTTCTAGCATATCGGATGTCCACTTAGTGGTCATCCCTCCTTATACATACATATATATATATATATATATATATATATATATATATATATATATATATATATATATATATATATATATATAGGGAGAATAGTTTGGATCATCATTAGCTAGTCAGATCCATGAATGCCTATAAATGTTATTTTTTTCATTTTTCTAATGCAACCCTCACTTTGTCTCAACTTAATTCTTTCATGGATGTTATCCATTCCAGACAATAATTCATCTCGAGTTTCATATTTAATAAAATAAGTGTATTTACACCTAATCGATAAATGTTCGATAACATTGGTCAACAAAATAAAACTTTTATTTTCTAGTTAATATTTTGGTGCTGATTTGCTCTATCACGTCACATTTTTGTTACATATATGGCCCACTTTTTTGTGCCATATATACCTTTATTTACCTGTAGCATAGCAAAAGTTAACTTTACACCACTGTTTGCGAAAAGTTTGGCTGGATTGTCATGCTAATTTTGAATATGTTCAAACTGAGTTTTACTTTAAAGCCCTTCCTCTTCTTTTCAGGTGTGAACTGGACCACTGTGATCTAGTTATGGATACAGCATAAAAAAGAAAGATGTGGTGTAATGACCCCAATATCTTCTGTTACGTCTGTGGAAACTTCACTCCACAGGCTCAAAGGTGCAACATAAATAACTTTGTCAAGAAGGTGTATCTTGCTTACATTAAAGTAACACTTGGAGACTAGGACAAAACCTAGGCTTCCCACAAAGTTTGCAAAGCCTGTGTTGAAACTTGGTGTGAGGAAACAATTCATCAAAGCTCTTGATCTCAGTCAAGACTGCTTCAGATATATATGTACAACCTTTCCATATCTCAGAAACGAATAGAAGACAGGAATATTTGATGGACCTCAGATAAGAACACTCCTCAGGGATTCACATGTTGTTACAACAATGAGTGCGGCGGAGGCTAGAGCTTGGAATGCCTTCTCTGTGGTACGAAGTTTCTTTGGGAACAGGAAAGCTGACAACTAACAAGAGATTGTGGAGGAACTGCTATTGAGTTCTCTAGCACTTGGCTGTAGAATGAACATTAAATTGCATAACTTACACAGGGTGAGATTCCGGAAAACCTGGGTGATATTAGCGAAGATCAAAGTGAACACTTTCATCAAGATGTAAAAGTAATCGAAGAACGCTATCAAGGCCGATGGGACTTAAACATGATGGCAGATTACTGCAGGAGCATAATGAGAGATATTCCAGAAGCTGCGCACAAGAGCTCGTCAAAAAACAAAAAAAAAACAAAACAAAATGAAGTTCTTGCAGTAATAAGATGATCAGAATGAATGGCCACAATGAATAGAGATTTTGTATTCATATTTTGTTATAACTAACCTTAATTCTTACATGCTAATGTGCATTTACTTCCACAACTTTGTGTTTTTATTTATTAGATAAAAAAAAGACATTATCTAATAAAAATTGCATCTATGCATATTTAATTCTTCCTTTATGAACATTAAATAGCTGTTTCTAGCAAAGCTAAGAGATTTTATATCTCAAAAATCTGACGTGATAGACAAAATCTGATGCCAAATTTGGATTCAGCACCCCAAAGTTAGCACCCCAGAATTATTTTCTGGCACAAGGTTTATGAATGGATTTTAATCCATTCATAAACCTTGTGCGAGAAAATATGTGTTGACCAGTGTAATTTGCAGTTGCTTTTAGCAGCTGATCGTATGAAACATAATTAAATGAATAGAATATAGCTCTACATTGAGACATTCTGTTAATACTCCTTAAGGAGACGATTTCTGTAGCTATGAGTTCCACAGGGATCATTAATTGACCTACAACACTGTCGGAAATCTTTATCTATATGATCACTGAGTGTAGCCAGAAAATATTTGGAGTGAGCAAAAAAAAAAAAAAAAAGAAAGAAAAAGAAAACAATAACACTTAGGCGTCTTATTTCAGTAAGTGACTAGATTTACTCTTAATAATTTACTGATAACGCAGATAATGAAAACAGTAGGTGTACAGGAAGGCAATGTTTGAATAGTAAAAATAGCAACATTCATAATCATACTGGATGGGTGAAAATATATCTAGAGGTAGTGTTAGTGATTGGCAAAAGTCTATAGCCAGAGTCAAATTGATAATGGAAAACAAGCGTTCGGAAAGGGGAATGCGACTGAATTCAGTGGTTCATTAATTGAGTGAACGTATGTGCTTGTAACGATATTAAATGTAGAAATAATGGCAGTTGCTATTATTAGGACTATAGGTTGGATTCGCGATTGTAGTAGTACTAGTGATGGTGGTGGTAGTGGTGGTGGTGGTGGTAGTGGTGGTGGTAGTGATGGTGGTAGTGGTGGTGGTGGTGGTGGTGGCGGCGGCGACGTTGATGATAGTGCTAATAGTAGCTGTGATGATAGAGTTGCCTTACTTCTAGAAGTTTGAGTACAAGGGTGGGTTGAGGCGGCTCTAATAGTGTGTGATGGTGTAGTTGACACGAGAAAGTCTCACGATATAATTTAAAGGAGATTTATCATCTGCATTATTCGTCAGGCATAACCTATGTCTTTATTAAGTTTTATCCTCGGCATCTGACAACTAAGATTTAAACAGGGCGATAAGTGGAGCGACACGGAACGAGGAAAGTAAAAGAGTGTGCAAATAAGTCACGGAGAGGAAAGTCAAGAGTAAAAGGTAGTAAAGTGGGGGAAGACAGAAGGAAATTGAATCTAAAATAGATCTGATTGACACACTGATAGAGCAAGATAGAATTATAGACACGGTGGCCTATTTGGTAACATTTTCTAGATGCACACTGACCGTAAAAAAAAAAAGAAAAGAAAAAAGAAATAAAAACAAACTAATCATTGATGAAGGAGGAAACGTGGATATAATAATGGGATTTGTTGACTCCGATTCGGCTTAATACGGCTACAGTATTTTCTTATGAATATGTGTTTGCATAAAATCAGTAATATATACGCTGGTTTTCATACACACAATGACCTATGGGAGAATAAGGCATATATGTAAAGGTGTGAGTGAATGAGCGTGTGTGCGTGCATGCGTGTGTGGTTATGTGTGTGTGAGAGAGAGAGAGTGTGTGTGTGTGTGTGTGTGTGTGTGTGTGTGTGTGTGTGTGTGTGTGTGTGTGTGGGTATTGCGCCTCGACTCCTATCATTTCCAGAGCTTTCAACATTGCTCGACGCTATGGAAGGCCTTTTCGTAGTCGACGAAAGCGATTCGCAGAGGCAGGCTGCATTCTTTCGCTCGTGCTATAAGCTGTGTTACAGTGAATATATGATTACATTATATTGTAGTTCTTATCTTGGATTGGGTGTAGACCGAGGAGAGGAGCTTGGCACCTCGAATACCGTCAAGTGCTCACAGACCTCCGCCAGGCGGGCAATGTGGTCGGTGGTACTTTGACGACGTTCTCGGGGAAACTCTGTGCGTCGACGAGCATCAACTCACGGTCTGTTCAGGAGGACTTTCGGGCCGGGGCCAATGGACAACTTCCAGAAACCCCTCGCCTGGCAGTGCTATCGAGGCCGGGAGGGACAGACAATTTTTCTTTGTATGATGGCTGTAGTGAAAGAGGTAGTGTGGTGGACACGCTTGAAAGGGCTAAAGACAGACACTTTCCTCTTTGGACAAGCCCTCATAAACTTTTTCAAGTTTCACTTGAAAAGGAAAGTGAGGGTGGAGTGGAGAAGTATTGCTTCTGGCAAATTTGTTGAAAGATGGGTGAATGTTGGAAGAATGGCCAGTGTGAAAGTATCCATTTTGAGCGCCTGTGAAAAATAAAAGGGCTATTGCTCTGTTGGTCAAGCACCCGTGACCTTTGTTGGGTTTTCCACGAGTAACCTTAAAGCGCCTCTCCTTATGAGGAGTTTTATTTGTTTAATTTTAATTGTTATTTTTGTTTACACGTTTTTAAAACCTGTTGTATCGTCCTGTTATGTCTTTCTAAGTTGTTTTATGTAATCTCTTGTTGCCAATAAAAGAATGAATTATACTGTAGTTCTTAGGGAAACCTATTTACCTAGGTAAATGATATGTTCAAAGCACAGCTGAACAAGACCTTACGTGCTAGATCCTTGAATAGCACCATCATGCAAGAGCTGTTATGCACAAGTGTGACGTGACAAAGAGGAAGAACATCGATTTGCTACGATGCAAAGGGCCTTGCAAAGATCCATACTAGGAATATCATAAGTATATTCGAAATAAAGTAATTCGAGAACGGAACGCAGTGTACGACAGGATCGCAGAATACTGAAAGCACAAGTTTGCTAGGCTGGACATGTCGCTATGTTCAAAGGCAGCAGATGGATCAGAGCAGCTGAAAGCTTTGAGGACGATGACAAGACGATTTAGCTAAACTATTTGAACCAAGATGGAAAGGGGCGCAATCAAGAAAGAATTGGAAGCGTATAGTCACCAACGACCCTCCGTCTGATCCTTCATGAAAAGTTTTCTTTCTGCCCATTTCTAGGTGAGACTAACCACCCTGCTCGTCACCTCCTCCCGCCTCTTGTCCACCTGGAGGTCCAGACCAAACCAGTCCCCGAGCAGTTTAACCGGTCCTTCCGTTCAGCATCCCACGACGCTGTCGGTCGGCATGGACCTGACTCTCCCGGTGCAGACCTGCAGACCCACCTCCAGGTTCATTTTTGCTTCTGCCACCGCTTCGTATCCCTTAGGGCAGTGCCCGAGATATCCGGCACTTTTACGGTGACGTCGTCCTTATAAACTGACACGAACTTCCCGCATCCTAGTTCACGTGGGATGCCCTCGAAACATCCAGTTTCCGTTGCAATGACTCAAAAGCCAGCACATGTAAAAGCCAGCACTTGACGTAAATGATTCCGATAGGCGGCCGTTTAGTTTGATCACCGAATAGATGCTGCTGTACATTGCAGCGATCCAGCCTCTGAAAATGAGACCGAAACTGGTCGCTGCGAGGACAGCCTCCAAGTATTTGTTGTCAATCCTATGAAAAGCTTTTGATTGATCAATGCCTATGATGCAACACGTGAAGTGGAGGTTGTCATCGATAGATCTGATTGGGATAGCGCATGTCTGTGCTTCATTGACCAGCTTATCGACGACAGGCACCAAAATCTTTGCTAACACCTTGGCTAAAACCTCATCATCTGCGTCCAGCAGAGTTACGGGCCCACAATTATTTTATTTGGTTACCCTTGTTCGGGTCTTTTTCAGCAGCACCACCAAACCACAGCTCACAGCACTGGGAATTCTCGCGTTCTGTTGCCAGTTGCTTCACACATCCGGTAAGAGATCATCGAAAAAGTCTGGCACATGAAAATAAAGCTCGAAGGGCAGACAATCCAAACCCGAAGACCTCTCTTGAGCAGCTAGTCTTTGCGTTCTGTGAGTCTGTGGCTGTCATCAGCATTTCTCAGAACTCAAAATTACTGTTCGAAAGGTGCGGCATGCCGCCGAGACAACAGGTGAAATTGACTCACGTCTACGGCTGACTGCGCGCTGAGTACAGTCCGACAAAGTGCTGCTGAAATTCCGTACCCATCTGTCTGGATTCCAGTAGCGTGCGCCCGTCCCGGCCTGTCAAAGACAGAATTGTGGCTTTGCTGTCACGTTGCGCCTCCACCACCATTGAACGGCTTTTTTTCCCTCGTAACTTAGCGCACGCACCCTTGCTCTGATAACGCAACCGCTGTGCTTGGCATTGAAAAATTGATCAAGAGTCACTCTCGCCGCCAGCACGTCGGTCGCTGCCTCTTCTGACTTCCTAACTTGGTTTCCCTCTATTCTACATTCCTCTAACGATATTCCTTTCCTAAACTTTAACGTATCTACTCTAATAGCTCTTTTCAGGGATATCCACCATCGGTTGTTGAAGAGTGCACCCAACTTCCGATGGACTAAGTTGCTTACGCGGTCTCTGAATGCTTGACGCGCCGGGAAATGCACATTCAATTTCTTCCAGTATCCGAGGCTCTGCTTATAGATCCCATCTATGTCGACCGTACATATCACAAATTTGTGGTTCGTGTAGGCGACGACTTTGAACTGTAGACAACGTATGCTACTTCTATCTACGGGCCTGCAAATTATTCTGTCTATTACTATCTGTAAGACCCGATGCTATTTGCTCATGTCCCCATTAGCACATTCGGGAAATCCAGTCGGTTCTCGTCAGTCAGTTTGAAGCGACTGAGCAGGTTTGTAAGGCTTCTACACCCACCTCTCTTTTCAGATAGCCCCACCATATCCAAGTGCGCGTTCAATTGCCCCCCTAACACTAAAGAGTATGGCCGCCCCAGGAAAAATTCAATCGCCCAGTCACGGCGTACAAAGCGACAACTCTAAAAGTACTACCTTCGCTAAATCTCATACCCAGAACTACTATCCGGGTCCACGAAGATCATCCGTGCATCGAGAGCCAGGACATTCCTAAACAGCATTGCCATCTCTCTTCCCATTCCATTTCGAGCCAGAGATGCGTAGATCTCAAAGTCGTCAAAAATGGGGGGTAGTGTCCGCGTGTTAGTAGCCTTGGTTTCACTGGTAGCTATCACATCTAACCCTAGCGACCTTGCTACCAGAATGATTCCAGGCTACGTACGTTTATACTATCTGCTCTATTAATCATCATGTTGGCAGGAAAGAGTTGAGAGAAAAGAAAAGAGCAAGGTTACTTACCCTTCCGATGTTGTTGGTGGCCGGGTGGCAATAATAATAATAATAATAATAATAATAATAATAATAATAATAATAATAATAATAATAATAATAATTGGCCTAGACACCTATCTGAAAAACTCTGAGGACTGGATGCTAAAACTTGTCTCAAAACATGAAAGCAAGAAAGCATCTTACTCAGTAACAAAACAGGCAAAGGAATATCTAAGTGAATTCCAATTACAACAAATTCAAGAATTAGACGAACTAGAAACACCCACAGAAAAAGCTAAGCGCTTGAAAACCCGTGCTAAAATTGCTGCCTTAGATATTATGACTGATAAATGGCATGGAAAACCTCTCAATTGCAAATACCCAAAAAGAGCGAATAATGCAGATATTGACAAAGCCCTTACCCATCAATGGCTAATGGCCTCTGGCTTGAAAAATCAGAAACAGAGGGTTTATCATAGCAGCCCAAGATCAATGCCTACCTACAAAGAACTACCAGGCCAACATATTAAAGAACGGCAGCTCCCCATTATGTCGTATATGCTAACAACAAAATGAGACCATCGATCATGTTGTCTCCATGTGCATTTTACTTGCGTCTACAGAGTATCTCAACAGGCATGATAGAGCTGCACAATATATTCACTGGGTAATATGCAAAAACCTGGACTTGCCCCATGATAAAAACTGGTGGGAACACAAACCACCCCCAGTACTTGAAAATGATCACATCGCACTCCTCTGGAACTTCACCATTCAAACTGACAGAAAGATAGATGCAAGTAGGCCAGACATCACACTGAAAGACTTCAGACAAAAATCATGCCTCCTCATTGATATGACTGTCCCAATCGATATAAACGTATCTGTCAAGACCTACCAAAAACTGAGCAAATATAAAGATCTTGAAATAGAAATTAGCAAAATGTGGAACCTGAAGACTAAAACAATACCTATTGTCATAGGTGCCCTGGGAATGACAGCGAAACGGGCTGATTACTACCTAGCTCAGATACCAGGAAACCCCAAAATGGCTGAAGTTCAAAAGATAGTGCTCATGGGAACTGCCCATATCCTACGTAAAATACCGTCTATGTGATCTCAAATTTTAAAACAAACACATAATTTTCTTATGGTTTCTTAAACATTCTCTAGAACAACACTATGTACAAATTCAAATATATGGTACCCTAGGCATAACACCTACATGAACTTCTAACTTGTCTCTTGAGGTCTCTGGGTGAGACTTGGATCCAACTTGTACAAATGCAAAACAAAAGTCAAACATAAAATAATAATAATAATAATAATGATAATGATAATAGAAATATGAAGAGAGAGATAGAAAGTTTGTTAGTAGTTGCACAAGATAAAGCATTAAGGACTAATTGAATAAAAGTCAAAATAGACAAAGACCAAGTAGATTCCCAATGTAGAGTATGCAAATCAAAAGAAGAAAGTGTTACTCATATAGTAAGAGAATGTAGCATGCGGCACAGAAAGAATACAAGAAAAGACATGACAATCTAAGGAGAGTAATCCACTGGGAGCTAGATAGAAAACTAGGTTTTGACAATACTGATAAATGGTATGAGCATGAACCTAGTAAAGTACTAGAAAGTAAGAAATACAAGATGTTGTGGGACTTAAACATTCAAACTGACAGAGTAATAGAAACTAGACGGCTTGATATGATAGTAATAGGTAAAGAGAATAGAAAGTGCCGGATAATTGACTTTACGGTCCCAAATGATGAAAAAATTAATATGAGAAGTATAGAAAAAATAGCAAAGTATCAGGACCTAGGTATTGAATTACAGAGACTATGGAAAGTGCGGGTAAAATGTATCTCAGTAGTTATAGGTACATTGGGAACTATCCCTAAAGATCTGAACACATGGATAGAGGAAAAAGGCATAAAACCCAGTATAGCACAGCTGCAGAAAACACTGTTATTAGGGACCTTTAGGAGGGTTCTTGATATGTAAGGCTACTCGCTGTAACCCAATAGGGAGGTTCTTGGCATCTAAGGCTACCTGTTGTAGCCCGATGTTAGGATTCTTTTCTTTTCTAAAAGTCTAATCTGTGGAGTGTTTAATAATAATAATAATAATAATAATAATAATAATAATAATAATAATAATAATAATAATAATAATAATAATAACAACCGGATATTGTTATAAAATATCAGACAAAAAAGATGTGTTTATTAATTGACAGGAGTATTCCTTGTGATCACAATATAGCGGCGAAAGAATTTGACAAGATCAGTAAACATATAGACTTGCTAATAAAAATTGAAAAAAATGTGGCATCTCAAAGCTACTACCGTACCAGTGATTGTAGGATCCCTAGGAATGATTAAAAAAAAAGGGTACTGAAACCAATTTGAAAATGATACCAGGCTTACCATCCATACAGGAAGTGCAAAAAATCATGTTAACTGGAACGACTCATGTACTGAGAAACGGAAAACACTCGGCGAGAAATGGAAGAAAATTTGAAGAAAGAAGAAAAAAAAAACAACATAATAATAATAATACTTTCTTTATTAGCCACAAGATCCAACAAAAATAAGATTGGACATTACAAAACATGAAGGACAAAGTAGGGTTACATAAAGTGTCGTGTAAAAGTCAATAACAAAGAAATGCATAACAGAAGCAAGCAATACTAACCGCATTGCCCGACTGGCTGAGGAGCGTGAGCGCCGGGCGATACTCAAGGTGCAAGACGCCCAGCCCCGGTCTACGCTTGATCCAAGATTCAGCTCACTCAAAGAGATGAGCTGTAGGAGAGTGAGTTTGATAAACGGTGATCACACCTGCTCATCGTCGTCAAGGAAACACTGGATGTGCCGCAACCTCAGCGTATGTCTGCGCATCAGTAACTACGGCATACCCAGCCCACCGTCCATAGGGTGTTGACAGCAAATGGAGCACCTGACCAGCAGAGTTCATCCCGTCCATACGAGGCGGAAAAGCAAATGCAGCTTGACCAGGTATGAACTGGCGCAAGGCACGACGGGAAGGCGGTAGTAAGTGACTGAGGCGACACATGTGTTCGCCGCCTCTGCCCGACCTTTCAAGGATAGCTTCCTCTCGACCCCTTTCTTGCTGTGACTGACTGCCCTGCTCGTCACCCTGCTCCAGATCTTCTCCAGTTGGGGGTCCGGTCCGAACCACACCCCGAGAAATTTTATGGGCCCGACACTCCAACATCCTACAACGCTGTCGGTCGGCATGGATCTGCCTCTACAGTGCCGAGCCGCAGGCCCACCGATTTTTCCGGATTAATCTTTGCTCCTGTTACTTTCTCGTATTCTTTCACAGTAGTTCTGACCAGATCTATGTGCTTGCAGTCCGACACTATGACGGTGACGTCTTTTGCGAGATACATCTCAACGTCTCTAGTTTCCGAAGTAATGGCTTGAGGGTCAGTACATATGGAAAGGACGAGAGTGGGCACCCTTGACGGAACGAACGCACGATGTTAAATGGTTTCGATAGGTGACCATTCATCCGGACTACCGAGCAGATGTCGCTGTACATGGCACCAATCCAACCGCAGAAAACCGTACCGAAACCGACCACCGTGAGAACAGTCACCAGATATTGATGGTCAACCCTATCAAAGTCTTTCTATTACTTCGGAAACTAGAGACTGATCTAAATTGATCAAAGCCCTACCCATGCCAGGTTTCTTAACTATCCTATCCGTGATGTAGCGCATAAGGTAGAGATTTTCGCGGATTGACCTGTCTGGGACAGCACATGTTTGTGGGTGTCCAACAAGTTTCTCGACGACGAGCGCCAACCTCTTCATTCATACTTTGGCCAAAATTTTCATGTCTACGTATGCTATTTGATTCTACCTTACAGGTTCCCAATTTGCGATCTGCCTCGCTCACGGAAGGGCCTTCACCGATTGCACTCTCGAAGCTAACGTTTCCCCTCGAATAATATTGCTAAATACAGAGCCTTTGCTTTTCAAAAGATCCTCTGAGGGAACTTCATTGAAAACATTGGCTCCGTTGTCCCTCTCGTTCGTTTCCTTGAGAAAAACACGACTATAGTCTGTTTTGTCTTACAGACCGAAGTCACCTCACACGCATGCACCCTCTCTCATTGGGGCTTGGTGACGCTCCTCACTTTCTCCCCCTCTCTCACGTATGAACGTCACCGTGTTTTCTGTTTTCACTATGTTGGTGGGGAAAATGCACACAATTTTGATTTAAGAAAACAAAAACAATTGACCTGTCCCCGAAAGCTGGGGGACAAAATAAGAAAATAAACTTACCACTCAACAGCAAATAATTTGTTGTCCGCGATGTTATAAACTTAAAGGGTGCAAATACGCTATTATGTGATTTTTCTTTATAAAATTCATGGAGCGAGGTCAAGCATGGCTTGCCAGGCTGACGGCCTTAATAATAATAATAATAATAATAATAATAATAATAATAATAATAATAATAATAATAATAATAATAGTAATAATAATAATAATAATAATAATAATAATAATAATAATAATAATAATAATAATAACAATAATAATAATAATAATAATAATAATAACAGCTCTGGGTTAAATAACAACATGCGCGTACACTCAGAAGCTCTCTCCACAAAACAAACTTTATCCAATAACATTGGTGCAATGGAAGGAAAACTTCGTGTTACAACTTCGTGATACAACTTCACTTGTGCCATATTTCTTACCCCTCGACAGATATGTTACGTCATTCCAATGGGTTGCAAGCATTTTTCAACTGCTTGCTTTGTGACAGTTTCTAAACGACTATTTTCTAAGGATATAGTTTTGCACACTATGGTACGTTTGCTTATATTGTCTATAATATCTGGAGGTGTGTTTATCGAAACACATCTTTTGCTTTTTCTATTAAAGCAAAAGAAAAAAAAATTGGGAAGATTTTTGTTAAATACAATGTAGTTTCTTTCTTAAATGCACGATCTCAATGTGATATACGTAAGACATGGAAACCAGCACTACGAACCCTGCAAAAACACACCAAACACACCCCTTACACATTAAGTACGGAAATTGAATAATTACCTATACTACATGCAACTGCCAATACATCCATGTGCACATGCTAATATTTACAAGCAACATAAATAATGCCAACACGACAAATACAGAAAATAAAATAAAAACACGTGTCACGAGCGAACCAAACAAAAATAAAGCAACTTCCCTCAAACGAATATAAAGAGGAGCAAATTAGTCACCTAGTTAAAAAACATCACTAAGTAATTATACCCGGAAACATAGCTACAAAAAACAAAACAAAACAAAAGAATAGAGGCAGTTTTCGAGTTATTAGTAAGATGACAACTATATCCATTCAAAGAACAAGGAAGCGGTGTCGTGTCAAAAAGTTAACCCTGAACAAACAGGCCCGTCTCCTATTGTCACCGTCAATGCCTTAATGACAAGCCAAAACTCATGCCGAGACAAGGATCGCGTTACCCAGTAGTGAACCAGACTGGGGTCAAAAAGTCTGCTGCTGGAACAAACTCTCTCTCTCTCTCAAAAAAGAAAAAAGAAAAAAGCAGCTACCAGGTAATCAGAAACAGGATAATACTAACCCTAGACCTGAAGTGGCAGCACCAAAAACACCACCTAAAGCAAAACGCATAAAATGGACTAGAGATGATCATGGAGATGTGTTGAAAGCTTTCTATGCAGCCCGACTAAACTCAAACAATAACCTCATTGTACAAACATACACTTTATGAAGAAACTTAGTAGACAACGAAGTAGACAGATATATAGAGGCAAATAAATTAAGTAATGTACGTGGAGACATCATTAAGAACAAAATGTTAGCTGACGCTGAAATTAACCAAATTAGGACACAGCTATTTCATGGCTGACCAAATGAAAACAGCAACAATGCAGATAAAATAAGTAATAGATGCACAGAACCCAATGTACAAGCAGTACATGCCAACGAGGACGCTGAAGAAAGAATTGCGAAGAATAGATGTGTGAAAAAAAAATGGAGAAGTAGACTTACCTCAAGAACACCAGAATAGATATGACAGAATTTGAGGTGAATAATAAAGAGATCATAGAAGCAAAAGAAGATATTATGAGAGAACTCAGCAAGACTGAGTTTACTGACATGATCAATAGAGTACCGCTACCAGAGCTCTCAAACGGCATAAAAAATAACAACTCAATCATGATATATAATGTTGCTCTTATACAGATCTTAAGAAATAAGGGAAATGACATAATAACCTTAAATAACCTCATCTATCCACTGCTAAAGTTGTAACTTCTCAATAGGACGACACAGAAAAGGACCAAATCATGTCAATAGACCTCCTTTGTGGCAAGTAGCAATACAAAAAGAGATCGAATCTCTGCGGGTGGATGTATCAGTTCTCTTGCTAGAGGAGTAAATATTAAGACGAAGACGAAACGAGCTAGAAATATCGAGCAAAAATATAAAATCAAAGATTTTATAAACTCCCCCGCAACTAAGAAAATAGTGAAACAACGAATACAACTGAGAGGCCAACAGCTCAGAAGGTATGACAAAAGAATCAAATTTTATCGACAAAACAAGGAATTCAGGACGGATGCAAAAACATTTTATAGGGAAATTGGCAAAAGTAAGATAGTAAGAAAGTAAGGAGCCACCTAAGACTGAGGAAACGGAAGAGTTTTGGAAGAGGATATGGAGCAACAAAAAAGAATATAATGCTGAAGCTCACTGGATAGAACGTGAGAAAGTGATACTAGATGAAGCTGAAGAGCAGAAATAGGAGGCAATAGGAGTAGAAGAGCTAAGACGTGTTCTTAGAAAGTTTCACAAACGGGAAACTTCAGGACTGGACCGGATCTCTAACTTCTGGTTGAATTGTTTGACAGAAGTACACCAACATTTTGCTGCATCCCTAACTAATGTCATCCAGAACCCAGAGGAAATACCTGTTTAGCTGACCGAAGGAACAATGTACGTCCTACCAAAAACTGAAGACACGAAAAATCCAAAGAACTACCGACCAATAACATGTCTTAACACCATCTACAAGATCCCCACAGCGATACTAACTGAAAGAATATACACTTTCCTTGAACAGACCTTTATCCTTCCACAAGCTCAAAAAGGTTGAAAAGGAATTCTTACGAATGCAAAGATCAATTACTCATAAATAAAATGATTGTAGAGAATTGCCGGAGCAAAAAGAAGAGCATAAGTGTAGCATGGATAGACTACAGGAAAGTATTTGATAGGGTCCCACATAATTGGATACTCAAGGCCCTTGAGATATATAAGATCTCTCCTGTCGTCTTCAAATTCTTACAAGGTAGCATGGTCAAGTGGAATACACGTTTCCTTCTAAACCATAGTAATGGGATGAGCCAATCTAACAACATCAACATCAAACGAGGCATCTTTCAAGATGACTCCCTCTTCCCATTACTCTTTTGCATGGCACTGACCCGCTCTCAAACGAACTCAGTAGCACCAGATATGGGTTCAAAATGTATATTATAGTAAGCCATCTGTTTTATATGGAAGATCTGAAGCTGTTTGCTAGAGATGACGAAGAGCTATTAGGGTTGTTAACAACTGTTAAAAAGTTCAGCAATGACATCGGGATGGAATTTGACCTTGATAAGTGCGCTAAAGCAACTTTTGTAAGAGGCAAGCTCAAGCAAACAGCTTCCATCAAATTTAGATACCGATACTACCATCAAGGAGCTTGATCCACAAGAAAGCTATAAATATCTGGGGATAAACGAAGGAGATGGTATACAACATGCTACTATGAAGGAAAAAATAAGAAAGGAATATTACAGAAGAGTAATACGCATACTAAAAACCGAACTCAACTCCAAAAATCGCATCGAATCCATTAACACTCTGGCACATCTAGTAGGCCAATATAGTTTTAACATCATTATCTGAAATCTCACAGAGTTCCAGCATCTAGACAGGAAGACAAGAAAGCTACTACCATCTAAGAACATGCACCGCCCAAAAGCAGACGTTGATCATCTGTACTTCCCTAGATGTAATGGGAGAAGAGGAATGATACAGGTAGAACTGTGCTATAGGATCTCCACAATAGCAATGAACAAGTACTTATCTAGTACAGAAACCTGGATGCTGCAGCTTGCTTGCAAACACGAAAGCAGCAAAAAATCACAAGGAAGCTTGCAAAATCGCAATGGAGCTCAGCAGTAACCCTGAATTAGATGAAGAACCTGAAACCACTACCACCAAACAAGCAAAAGGGATCAAACAGACTGCAAAGAAGAAAGGGGAAGAAAAATATTGAGGAGCGGTGGACCAGAAGCCTCTCCATGGACAGAGCCGAAATACTGATGTAGACCAAGCAACAACCCATCAGTGGCTGAGAAACTCAGGACTGAAAGCAGAGACTGAAGGTTTCCTATTAGCGGCACAAGATCAAAGCTTGCTTACCAAAAACTACCTGGCTAACGTTCTTGAAAACTGTTCTAACTCTAAATGAAGATTCTGCGATACATTTGATGAAACAATAGACCATTTCTTCTGGGGATGTCCTGTGCTGATACCAAACGAATACAAAAATCACCACGATAGGGTAGAACAGTTATTACATTGGAAAATATGTAAACACTACAAAATCGGCACTCCTGCTTACTGGTATGAACATCATTGTGAGCCAGTCGTTGAAATGAGGGAAATATGTCTGTAAAGGAATTTGACAAATTAAGTAGGTATAAGGACCTGGAAATTGAAATACAAAAGATGTGGCATCTTAAAGCGAGTACTTTTTCCCTAGGTATGGTAAGAAAGGGATGTCGAAAAACATCAAGATAATATCCCAGGAGAACCATGTCTCAGAGAAATCCAAAATGTTTTGCTAACAAGTACTACCTATATCCATTCAATTAAAATATCCGTGTTATATTACATGAAGATATTTCGCTACTGCCCCAGCTACTTACCTTCCCCAAGCTTTCAGTCATAATGTAACACCTCTTATCCTTCACTCACCCTAGGACGCTGGGTGTGCTTCGGCAAGTGATTGTAATAAACATGCCGATTAAAAGTAAATAATAATAAAGCACGAAAATAAGAAAACATCATACTCAGTAACAAAACAGGTAAAGATATATCTAAATGATTTCCAAATACAACAAATCCCAGAATTAGACGTACTGGAAACAAGCACAGAAAAAGTTAAGCGTATGAATCCCGTGCTACAACTGCTCCCTTAGATACTTTTACTGATAAATGGCAAGAAAAACCTCTCAATGGTAAATACTCAAAGAGAGCTAATAATGCCGATGTTGACAAAGCCCTTGCCCTTCTCGTTTAAAATCAAAGACAGAAAGGTTTATCATAGCAGCCCAAGATCAATGCCTACCTACAAGAAACTACCAGGCCAATATATTAGAGAACGACAGTCGCCCAGCATGCCGTGTATGTAAAAAACAAAATGAAACCATCGATCATGCTGTCTCCATATGCAGTCTTCTTGCACCTACTGAGTATCTCGACTGTCATGATAGAGCAACACAATATATTCACTGAGTTATTTGCAAAAACTTGGACCTGTCCCATGACAAAAACTGGTGGTAACATAAACCTTTAATGCTTGAAAATGACCACATCTCACTCCTCTGGAACTTCACGTTCAAACTGACAGAAAGATAGATGCGAATAGGCCAGACATTATATTGAAGGACTTCAGACAAAAATCATGCCACCTCACTGATATGACTGATCGACATAAATGATCACTGATCGACATAAATGCATCTGTCAAGACCTACCAAAAATAGAGCAAGTATAAAGATTTTGATATAGAAATTAGCAAAATGTGAAATCTCAATACTAAAACAATACCTGTTGTCATAGGTGCCCTTGGAATGATAGCAAAAGGGGATGATTGCTACCTAACTCAGATACCAGGAAATCCAAAAATGGCAGAAATTAAAAAAATAGAGCTCATGGGAACTGCCCATATCCTACCTAAAATTTTAAAACAAACCGATAATTTTCTTGTTTTCTTAAAGATTCTGTAGAATAATACTTTGTGCAAAACCAAATGTACAGCACTCAAGTCATAACACCAACTTGAACTTCTAACTTGTTGCCTCTTGCTGTCTCAGGGTGAGCAAAAGTCAAACATGTACTACTACTACTACTACTACTACTACTACTACTACTACTACTACTACTAATAATAATAATAATAATAATAATAATAATAATGATAATAATCCTTTCTGCTATAGGCACAAGGCCTAAAATTTGACAAGACCAGTAGACCAGTCTCGTTTCAGGGTATTTGCCCTTTCTGCTAGATGGCAGGGGCTAGTTCCCCTGCTTGTAATATATCGGACACAGGTTGTACCGTTAACCACCCGGAGGAGGTGTTCTCTTGGGGTTAAAAAAAGAGTAGTAACGTTGTTCCGTACGGAACAACCAGGTAAAAGGGATGAACAAAATATTTAATATTATGTGAAGAGATAATTTGTAAGAGATTTTTTGTGTTAGAAAAACCAATCCTAACTGTGTGTGAGTTGATAATAGAATAATACCTAGAATTCTTTGGAAAATTCCTAATAATAGCTTCACGAAACTGCAAAGGTACATTAGATTTGTTATGAACAAGCCAAAGTACCTTATTAAGTACTATTGGGTTGATGGATGAATAAAAACTAGAAATGTCCAACTGGATAAACGTAGTACTCCTCTTACTAGTAATAGAACTAAACCAGTCGACGACTTGGAATGAATTGGACCATAAACTAAGTTTTAATTTTTAAATTAATGTAGGAACATATTTATCTAGTATATTTTTACTAAGTACACCGATGTCAGAGCTAGAAGTGTAGATAAGTCTTAAGGATGGGTTATTAAAAAAAGTTGTTTATGATCTTTCAAAATAAACCGAGGTTGCATAGGATCAAGTGGTTCTGTCTTCATTTGTAAATTGTAATTTTCATAGCCATAATTTTCATAGCCTCAATGTTGGCTTTCTTGAGTACACTTTCTTCGGTAATTCTATGGTTTTTTAAAAAATTTCTTTTTTAAGCAATTCAAAATAATAGTTCTTGTTAAGTTTGTACAGGTTTCTCGTTTTATCCGATTGAACAAACATACTATCCAAAGATAGTTACATTAAAAATAAGGTAACTAATAGTAAAACAATTTGGCTAATTATTCCTTATGGGAGGCAAATTAAATCTAATCTGCCTTTGCAGTTTCGTGAAGCTATTATTAGGAATCTTCCATAGAATTCTAGGTATTACTCTATTATCAACTCACACACGGTTTTTCTAACACAAAGAATCTCTTACAAATTATCTCTTCACATAATATTAAACTATTAAATATCGATACATTTACTAATACTAACATTCATTTAGCAAATACCATCAATCCCCCTAGAAATATTAATAACAAGGTTATTGTATCTGAAGTCAATTACAACAGAATCAAGTTTATGTGAAGTAATTCTAAAATTAAAAATTCTATATACCAGTGTAAAATTACTTCTGGTAATGAAGTATTTTTTTATATTGGCAGCACATCTTCTCAGTTATCTAAAAGAATTTCTAATCCTTACTCTACATTTAGGGATAGGAATAAACGTAACAGTACAGGGCTTAGTAAATTAAATTGGTATCTAAAAGACCACAGTAAGCAATTTAATTTAGATTGGTTGATTCTCTCAATCTCGATACCTTATGAGACAAAGGCAAGGAATTCTGTCTTCTCTGTAATTCTGAACTATTTTTTAATTCTTTTTTTCTAAAAATCTCCTTGTAAACACTGTTATAGAACGTGCATACCGATGTAAACATTGGCAGAAACACACTTTTAATTCATATAAGTGATATCTATCATATATAATTTAAACATAAAATTTCTTCTTACATTTCACATTCACTAAATATACTTTTTTCCTAGTTTTATTTAATATACATATAGTTATATACTTCTAATTTATTTGGTTTCTTCTTTCTTCTTTTACCCCTCCTCTTTCTATAGGCTACCTTTAACGTTATATCGTCTAACGTTTTTGAAACAAACTTAGCTTTCAGTTAATCACAATACATATCCATCATATTCTGTTAAAATGTCTTATTGATGAGTTTCATTTCTTCATTTCCCTGAAGAGAAGATTTCATTGTTTTACACCATTTAATTCCTTTGGAATAATACCAGTGATATCTTCGAAACATGTCGGAAGTAAAAGAATTTGAATAAAACCTGCGTTTAACTCCATTTATTTATATTATACAAAATATTTCAGGTAAACCAGGGGTTTCTACCTTTAAAAACAAGGAGTTACAACTTTTTACTTGTGTGATTTTTGCTACCCTGGTAACTATTTATCTATTCTTTCCAGGTTAATTGTTAACAAGGGAAAAATACACCCATCTATCTATCTATCTATCTATCTATCTATCTATCTATCTATCTATCTATCTATCTATCTCACTCACTCTCTCTCTCTCTCTCTCTCTCTCTCTCTCTCTCTCTCTATATATATATATATATATATATATATACATATATATATATATATATATATATATATATATATATATATATATATACATATATATATATACATATATATATATATATATATACATATATACATATATACATATATATATATATATATATACATATATATATATACATATATATATATATATATATATATATATATATATATATATATATACATATATATATATATATATATATATATGTATATATATATATATATATATATATATATATATATATATATATATATATATATATATGTGTGTGTGTGTGTGTGTGTGTGTGTGTGTGTGTGTGTGTGTGTGTGTGTGTGTGTGTGTGTGTGTGTGTGTGTGTGTGTATTGATAGAAATGGCAAGACAAGAAAAGAATGAAAGAGACCTCGATATTATGTAAATAGAGGAATTTGTCTGTAAATATAATATGTGACAATTATTCCGTAGTCTTGATAAAACTCCGAGTTTGGGATGACAGGGTGGAAACCCACGCCAGCATCTCTGGAGAGACGCCGTCGTGGATTTCAGCCCCGACATCCGTAACTCAGAGTTTTATCATGACTACGGAATAATTGTCACACATCATATATATATATATATATATATATATATATATATATATATATATATATATATATATATATATATGCCTTTAATTGGAAAACTAATAGAATTCGCTTTTGTCAGACCATATTCTTGACGATCAAAACTTGTCTTTCTTGTTGCAGAATTCCTTAAGCTCAATCTTATTAGCTTTTGAAATCATTGGTTTCCATTTTGCAATTCTTTGTTCATATTCTAGGTTTTGCAATGCTATTCTTATGCACTATGTCCATAGAATTTTCAGACTCCTTAACATTGCTCGTAGATATACATATATATAATAACTTTCCTCTTAGCTGCCAGCTTTATCTTCTCAGAAACTCTTAACTGCCTGCCAGATCTCTTCTTCACTCTACAATGCACTTCTTAGATGTTTGAGGAATTGTACAAAAGTAGAGAGGTTGAATCAATAACCAACATCCGAATCGGAAAAAAATCACTTACTATTCAGAAACACATTGACAACGCCAAAATAACGTGACGCTCAGACAGAAGTAATAATTAGATAATGGCAAAACATTACAAAGGGGACTCAGAAAAATATATTAACAAATTCACATAGAAATGATATTTTAAGAAATATGTTCCATTCCGCTGTTTCATCAACTTTTGACAAGTCAGCATACACTTTCAGCTATGATTATACTTTATTTGATTTGATTACTTGTTTCACTGTCAGTTGATTTTTATCTAATCCTTTATATTCGTCCATTGACGATGTCGTCAGACTCAAAACAATTACACCCAAAAGAAAAGTCGACATGCTGATTTGAACAAAATAACCAGTGCCTTCATAAAATTGAACCTACTAACTGCATTAAACTTTAAAATAATGAACTACTTGCTATTCAGTTCAATATTTCTAAATTTAAAGGCAGTGAGTCAGCAGAATCGTTAGTGCACTGGACGAATTGCTTAGCGGCATCTTGTCCGTCTTTACGTTCTGAATTCAAATGCCGCTGAGGTCGACTTTGCCTTTCTTATTTCGGTGTCGATAAGATAAGTACCAGTCGAGCACTGGGGTCGATGTAAACGATTTACTCCTTCGTCCGAAATTACTGGCCTTGTGCCAAAATTTGATGCCAATATTTCTAAATTTAAAAATGGCGAACTGACAGGATCGTTAGAGGGTCGAACAAAATGCTTAACGTTTATTCCGGCTTTATATTCTGAGTCTAAATTCCTTCGAGGTCGACTCCGCCTTTCATCATTTTACGTCGATAAAATAAGTATCAGTCAAGTCCTACGGTTGATGTTATTGATTAACCCCTTCCCCAACATTTCAGGCCTTTTGACTACAGTACAAAAGATTATTTCTGAATTCAGTAGTATTTCTTTATGTGAAGGCGGCGAGTTGGCAGAATCGGTAGCGCGCCGGGAAAAGAACTTAGGGGTATTTCGTCCGGCTTTTCACGCTGCCAAGGTCGACTTAGCGTTTCATCTTTTCGGAGTCAAAAGAATAGGTACCAGTCGAGAACTGGAGTTGATGTAACCCACCTATCCCCTGTCCCCAAATTTCTGGCCTTGTGCCAAACTTTGAAACCAGTATTTTTCTTCATGTGAATGATACTAAGTATCACATTTGTTGTTTAGTTGTGATGAGCTCAAATAAAGTACATCAGTGTTTATATATAGATACTACTTAGTTGAGAGGGTGGGGTTTTCGCAATATTACTTTTTGTTCGCTTCAATATCATATTATTCTTTATAACTGTGAAGATTAGACTGAATTTAAGGACGTTAATTACAGCTATATTAGCCTTTCTTAGGCCTTCCTAGTCCTAAATAACTTAACTAAAAATAGATATTTGCATCAAATATTTATATGAATACCACACACATACACAAACAAATATACACACATACTTACAAATATGTAGGGAGGGAAAGATAAATATGTTTGCTAATCCGAGAGAGTTTCATTTTTGAAATTTTAAATTAGATTTTGCCTAATTGAAATATAATTTCCTGTCTGTGCAGGGATAATATTTTTTGTCACTTCTTTGATTTCATAGTTCACCCGCATTCCTAAAGACTAGGATTTATAGCTTTTATTAAAAAAAAAATGAGGAACACAGTGTCTGTTGACAGTTTAGGATCTGATATCAGTCCAGATATAATAGAGCAAACAACACAGCAGTTTGACCGCTACACACGCTGAGAAACCTGAAACTTCAAAAGGAGTATGACTGCGTTCATTAGATTTTGGCTTCTGTCTATTTGTGTTTATATTTATCTGCGCGTGTGATATTTTATACACAATCACATGCACACACACATACACATACATGCACTGTGTAGATATGCATGTATGCGTTTCTGTGTTCCCCAACTAATATATATATATATATATGATACACATACACGCTCGCACGTATGTGTGTGTATATATATATATATATATATATATATATATATATATATATATATATATATATATATATATAATACATTAATAGACTAGAGATAATTTTTAAAACATATGAGTAGATTGAACCAAAAGAATGAAGAAGAAGAAGAAGAAGAAGAAGAAGAAGAAGAAGAAGAAGAAGAAGAAGAAGAAGAAGAAGAAGAAGAAGAAGAAGAAGAAGAAGAAGAAGAAGAAGAAGAGCAACAACAACAACAACAAAGTACTAGCAAAGTATTTTTATAAAATACAGAATGTTTGTAAGAGAATACTAACAAAACGCTATAATCGCTGGTAGATACACAGACTGCATCAAAAATTCAAGCAGAATTCAAGAAACAATACGATAATAATATCAGAAGGAAAGTTGGTAAAAAAATCCTTAACTGGCAAAACTCCTCACCAATTCATTGTGAATTCTAAGTAGTTGTAACAGGATCCCCAGTTCCCGGATGAAGCATCTGAACATTGCTCATGGCAGCAGTATCCAATGAAATGAGAAGAAAATCAAGCACAATATCTCCTTGATACTGAAGGGGGCATCCACGAGCAAAATTTTAAAACTACAAATGCACTAAATCTACCACAAAATTATACGTCTCTAATATATTTGCCAACAATATCTATAAGTACCCTACATCCATATTGTGCAGTAGATTGGTTAGGCATCAGGAGAACAATAATAAATTATCAGAGGGGCAGAAAGAATGCCGTAAAAAAATGCTCTTCTGTAAAGAGTAGCTACTGGTGAAACCAAGCAATTAGATGGAAGATAGTGAAAAGACGAAAACAGACATGAGAATTATATGGGTTGATTATTAAAAGGCACTTTATAGCGTCCTACACCACCGGATATTGGAGGCGCTGTAAGTGAAAAATGTAACCACTAGTATTTATAAAATATATCACTTAAAAACCTTATCAATATGAAAAGCAACAATATCATTACAAATCGAAAATAAATGTATGCTTTAAATAAACTCATACCTATACCCATAAGAAGAATCTTCCGTGGAAATCCACTCCCTAATTTTTTGTTTATCTCTGACTTCATTAATAAACCTGTTAAGCAAAAACACTCCTGGGTTCAGATATGGGCGAATTAAGTTTATAGTTTATTTCGTCCGTAATACTTGAGCCTAGAGCTATAGATACAGGGGAGATTGCTTAATCTTTTCTAGATGTAAGGCATGAAAATAGTTACATGACATATTTCTATCTAGAAACCTTAAAATATTCTTCATGAATTCAGCTATAAAAATATATATGTAATGAAATAAATGTGTCAAAGACACTATAAGCAGAGATAAATTAACTTGCGCTAAAAGTATTAAATTAGACGTAGTTAAATGAAAGAATCAGACTAAAACCACTTATAAATATACCTAAGTGGAGATGAAGCTGATAAACTAGAACACACAGGAAAGTAAAAAAAAAAGCGAGCCAAGCGAATATTAAGTATTGAACTCAATGCCAAAATAAGATAAGATGCATGAATCCACTCGTTGATACATAATACATACATACGTACGTACGTACGTACGTACGTATGTATGTATGTATGTATGTATGTATGTATGTATGTATGAACGTATGTATGTATGTATGTATGTATGTATGTATGTATGTATGTATGTATGTATGTATGTGTTACGAGATGATAAAATACTAGCAGGAAAGTAAAATGAGAATTCAGACAAGGACAAAACAGCTTTGAAATCTCGACAAAATCAAAACAGAATGAAAAAATATACTGAAGAGAAACGGAAAGAAAACCAGTCAATATTTCCCAAGGCTCGACAAGATATAAATCCGATCAAAAACAAAGTATTGCTCAAAAGATCTGGTCCAAAAGTAAACGGAAATTTTGATTTTTATTGTAAAAGACTGATACCTTGGTACAAACAACCATAAAATTATGTTAATATCATGTGTAGGTTATACGACTATCGAGTCAACAGCTGTAATCTCTGGGAAAGATGCTAATACTGATATGAAAATGGACACACGAATGTATCGATATGTACGTAACACTATACTGATACTGATATGTACCAAACACGGCCACAAACATTTGCGATGTGCCAAGGCAAACCAGATATAATTCTTCCTCTTCAAATGACTATAACCGAGATAATTCACCAAGCGACACCAGGAAACTCATGATGTATATTTCTGTCAATAACTTGAGTATACATTATCTATATTATTTACATCCGACGGATATTTGTTCTCATCTTGTTTGTTGTTAGCAACGTTTCGGCTGATATACCCTCCAGCCTTCTTGTGAAAATTTCGAACCTAAGGTATTTTTCGATGTTATTATTAATATACTGAAGTAGGTAGTTTCTACACAGAAGGTCAACATTTCCACCAAGTTTCTCTTGATGGAAATGTTTCACTTGATGGAAACTTTCTCCATCAAGTTTCCATCAAGAGAAAGTTTCCATCAAGAGAACGTTTCCATCAAGAGAAACTGATATATATCGACAAGAAGAGGGTTTAGCTACGGGTTCGCCATTATCACCAATAATAGCCAATGTATACATGGAATACTTTGAGAATTTGGCTTCAGGATCAACACCACTAAAACCAACACTATGGCTACGATATGTTGAGGACATCTTTACACTCTGGCCTCACCAGGAAGATGTTCAAGTGCTGTTAGATCATGTGAACTCAATAAAGCCATCCATACAGTTCACAATGGAAAAGGAAAAAGACAATCAGCTGGCATTCCTGGACGCACCAAGTATGGATTCAAGACATCCGTATACCACAAGCCGAACTTTACTGGACGATACCTCAATTTCAATTCCCACCATCCAGTGTAAAGAGGGAGATTGCTCAGTGCCTAAAACATTGAGCAATGAATATAAGTAGTGATCATGATACCCACCACGAAGAAATGATCAAGCTCAATAACGATCTGTTAAGCAAAAGTATACCCCAAAAGTATACTGTTCACTCCATTTATGAAGAAGAGAAAGGATGAGGCCAATAAACTCTCCACAGTTTGTCTACCCAATGTGAAAGGCCTCTCCGAAAAAATACAAAAGATATGTGGCCCATATGACATCAGGGCAGTATTCAATAGTAATACAACACTTCGCAAACATCTCCTTCGAGTAAAACCACCAATAGAAGAGAATATGACCAAAGACTGCGTGTACTCCATCCCATGCAGCTGTGGTAGGGTATACAAAGGTGAAACATGTCGCCCCCTCAAAATAAGGGCAGACGAATATCGCAAAGCTGTGACACGAAGAGATATTGATAAATCGGGTATAGCTGATCATGTATGGAAAAATGGAGATCACCTCCCCCTGTGGGATGAAGTTAAAATGATAGACAGAGAACACCACTGGAAAATACGAAAACTAAAAGAAGCAACACATATGCTAGGACACAACAACCCCTTGAGCAGACCGAGTGCAGATATGAGCAGCATATGGGAACGGGTATTAAGGAAGGATAGAAAAAATATTAGATTTATAAGCCCTAAAATTCACTCCATAATTGCGCACGGGCATATGGCGTAGTAGTTAAGTACGCGGGCTACTAATCCCGAGTTCGATTCCAAGTAGTAACCTGAACAATAACAATAATAATAATAATAATAATAATAATAATCATAATAATAACAACAACAACATCGAAAAATACCTTAAGTTCGAAATTTCCCCAAGAAGTTTGGAGGGTATATCAGCCGAAACGTTGCGTTGACAACAAACAAGTTGAGGACAAATATCCGTCGGATGTACATAATTCCTCTTCTCTTAAATATAGAACTGAACTTGAGTATACTTGCGTAGTCTTCGTCCTCCGTTAGGGTGCAGAAGTTTCAACAATACAGCATCCAGTATAGCCTGCTGTTCAGCATGATAGCAGTGGCCAGCGTTGAGCAACAATAATAGAAGTAGAGGAAATGTATCTACAGATCTCCTCTTTGGTCCTGTGTTCTGGCGATGAACTGTTTTTAGTTGTCATGAGAAACTGTTATGAGGCAATCCTGAAGTTCCTTCTTCATAATCCAAATTTCCTACACACGCAAGGAAGAAGGCTCTTTCTGGACTTTGAAATACTTGATTGTCTAACATTTTCACTTTGTGATTATCACGGACTACATCCAGATACAATATCCAATAACTGAAACAGAGATACTAGTATTCTAAGAGGCATCATAATTCTTTTTAGTCAAACTATTACTTGAAAAGAAATGGAGAAGCTGTTAAAACTCAAGAATCTCGACGCCGAAATACGCAAAATGTGACACTGATGCGGACATAGGTCCACATCGGTGTCACAACAATCAATGATAACTTGGCATGACAAACAATACAAGTGGCATCAGTGCTCTCGCACTCCAAAACTTTGCTTTGTTAGGTAAAGTTCACATCCGACGGAAAATACTTTTAGTTCAATAGCAAAAGAAAACTGAAACAAAACATATATTCGCACAATACATACCCTATATAATAACCCTTCAACAAAATCACACAACTTATTCAATTCTGCATGACCAAAACCAAATGAAACAACACAATACATGCTCCTACATAACCGATAACTGATACAACGATGGAATGTTCCCTACAGTCTTTGACCACATTTCACTCAACGAGTGTTGCTTTGAGTTGAACAGCAACAAGAATGAGCCAATCTGAGACCAAGTCTCCTTCACGTCTCACCCTATATTCTTATAAAGAGACTCATAATATCTAGTAACACAGGGGACGGTTATGATTGGAATGACTTTGATTGTAACTCTGCACGCTTAAGCAACAATATCCAGTACCACATGTCCCATACACACGCTCCAACTACAAACACTCTTAGAAAATTAACCAAAAAATACTTTCGAGGAAGAGAGAGACAAAAGAGTAAAAGTAATGACATGTAACGTCCTAGTAGTCTTCAAACTTGACACCTTGTTTCTACTAAATATACAAGAAATAGAGTTACGGGGTGAAATAGAGAAATAGAGAAATAGAAAAGTTCACACACACACACACACACACATTAACCAGAAATACAGGTTTTTTACTTCCTCTGTCATTGACACTACAACTCAGTCTCTCACCCTCACACCAAGATTAAACCAGTTTCTTTTTGCCTTCAACCTAAAATTTTCATTTCAGGAAAAAAAAAACTCCTTTACTTCTAAAAAAACATATGTTATATGTTTGTTAGAATTCACCAAACGCGTACTTCTTTGAAAACTTAAATTCATTAAAACGAAATATCAACTCAGCATAGATTTATTACAACTGAATTACTTCTCTTATTTAAAAATAAGGATGGTATTAACTTTAAACTGTTTAACAACGATTACCATTTGTTCTATTATCATTTATATTATCATTTATATACCAAATTTAACCTTAATCTAATGATGATTTCCAAACGAAAATTGGTTTTTGGAAAAAGTAATCTTTTGTATAATCATTAGTACTTATTTTTATATATTCAGAGTCCCACTAATCGAAGCATTTTATTACAGAACAATATCCCAGGGTAGTTATTTATATTTAACCTTCAATATCATTTATTATTTACCCATAATATATTGATTCATTTATGCCCTTTTATAAAACATTTTAGCCTCTGGTTTTCTTAAGAAATATTTTAAGTTTTCGCTATAAACTGATATTGATTTAAGTCCTTGACCGTATCATTCTTCTTTAGTGGGCCGTTATTCGTGTGAAGGCGAGAATGATACTTATATAAGCTTCCATAATTTTTATAGCCAGAACACTTGAATAAAACAATATACTTAGTTTTTATATGCAAATTTCATGTTTATTAAAGATCGAATAAGTAGAAAAAGTGAGGATACCTCAGAAAACTGACCCACAGTGTTCTTTAAAGCATCAAATGTTATATTGTTCGGAAGTTAAATATCCCATCTCTTCAATCAGAACAATTTGCCGGGAGAAATCACAAAATTTACTTTCAAATCTATCGCTATTTGTTAAACATCAGCTAATCTAATTGGTCGAGCCAGGTTCACGTTGGTGTTAATGCCTTTTAATAGTGATACAGTAAATTTATCGTACCTGACCTTTGTCCAATGTAGCTGGACCATGGTGCTAAACTGAGGATCTGAGCGAGATACTTCAAAGCTGCGTAGAAGCCTACTTACACTACTTGCACTTTCCACCCTTCCTTTTAACATTTTTTCCTTACTCTCATGCATTAAACAAATTATACTATCGTGATTTCCGCTGATTTATTTTGTTCTTCCTTAAATCTTCTCAGTCACATCATACAGACAACATATTGTCTGAACCTGTTCCGTGCAGTAGAACATATCAGCCTGTTTATGCCTACCATGGTGTAATTCCTGCGGACAGCTTTGAAGCGGTTAACACAGCCCCACTCCTTTCTTGGAGTAAGAAGACAGTGTTAGTGTTCATACCCGACCCTATCAGTGCAGCCTGAGAGAGGAAGTGACAGAGAAAATGGGATATATATATATATATATATATATATATATATATATATATATATATATATGTATGTATGTATGTATGTATGTATGTATGTATAACGAATGAGAGAGAGAGAGAGATGTACACCTAAAACCTGAAGAGACAAAATTGGGATCTTTTTGGTTATCGTCACTGTCTACAATCTATTTCCAATTGTTTTCAAATTTGGTATATGGATAAAGTTTTGTATACTAATCATAAAAATGAAATTCATTTTCCCTATAAATTCAAAATAAAAAATTTATTTCCATGGCTGACTTTTATCTTTGTGAATTTATGTGGAGAAGAAGATATCAGGAAGACAATTTATTTTATAAAATCCTAGAGTGTATCAGAAACTTTGGTTCTTGAGCTTTTGAAAATAATAAATGTCTGTTTTAAGCAATGTTTTGACTGTTATTTCTAGTAAGTTCGGTTGGTTTGCTCGTAGCTTTTAAATATTTAATTTTCTTGCGAATCTTTTAATGTTTACTGCCCGTGCCCCTACTCACTACTGTGAGAAATGACAGAAAAAAGATGTGAACGCGCTGTTTTCTTATTGGCTGAAAATCCTGAAAATTATGAAACTTTGAACACCTGTAACATTTTTGCAAAATTTTTCTGGAATAAATGAATAACAAGTTAAATTTTTTTTTTAAGATTTCGACATGCAGTGACGATAGCCACAAAGATTCCAAAATTGAGCTTCCGAATTTGACTCAAAACAAAAAGAGCTGAAAAATTACTGCAAGGCTTATACGAGTGGGGTATAAGAAACTACAGGAGGATCAGTTAATTATGATTTTGTTCAGCATATTCTCCCCCCAGATTCACATCACTTAGTTCTATAGGAACTCCGAAGGTTGGGCCTCAAACCAGGCCTTTCGCAACACCCTTAAATCCAGGAACTTTTCAGCACTCCCTCGTATATTCGACATTCAAACTATTGTACTACCGTGCACGCACGCACGTATACACATACACACAAACACACACAAACACACACACACTCACACACAAACACACAAACACACACACGCGCGTCTGCAACCTCATACATAGATATACATTTTCCTTACATTCTAGAAGTTCGAAAACTCCAAAGTGATTATGTGCGTGTGTGTATGTGTGTGTATGTGTGTGTGCGTGTGTGTGTGCACGTGTGTGTGCGTGTTTGTGTATGTGTGAGTATTTGTGTATGAATATGTGTGTGCATATATATACTCTTATAGAACAAAACTGCCAATGGTAATTCTAACTGTTAGATACAAATCTTATTCAGGTATAGTTTATCTACAATTACTATCAAATATGTCTATTTTTAAAGGGGGAATACGAGGAAACTTTGACTACTAATTTTGGTAAAAAGAGCAGCAGCGAGGTTTGTCCTTCGTTGTACCTGTAACTTACACTGAGAAATCTACAATCACCCTATCACGATTACAAGTTCAGCATTATACCTATAATTACTGGGTCACTGGCATAACACATTCCCTAAATACCGATGTAGAAAAATTAGCATGTCAAAACCAGAAAAGAAAAGCTGATTCAAAGACGATAGATCCAACCCATCATTGGAACTGTAAAAATCAGTAAAACTTTCCAGAAGTTTATCATTTAAGTATATACGAGCATGTCTAGACATGCAACTATATGCATGAGAATACATACATAAGACAAAACAGACAAATCTACACGCACGCACGCGCACACGCACACACACACACACACACACACACACACACACACACACACACACACACACACACACACACACACACACACATTCAGACCATTTCCTGTCACGATGATCTGAAGCACGATAAGATATGTGGCTTGGTTCCTCTCCTCAGTACCTTGTTTTCTGCTTTGTTGCACGGACCAGAATACCTTCAACTGGAATTTGACATTAGGTACAACTATGATGGCTACTCCTTTAATCATCGTAGATTTGAACCAAAAATCAAAGTTAAGCGTTTAAGAGCTTGTAACATGTTATTTGCAGACGGTTTGCACCAGATGAGTCCAGCATGCAATCTTATGTCGATCAATTTATCTTCAGGTCATGTGCAGTGTGTACCTATAGGAATAAAAATAAGTGGGACTGAGTTGAAAATGTGGAGAACTTAGAATGTTTTGAAAGTACACTGTTCTTAAACGTCTGCCATTAATGATGAAGTATCGTCATTTAAGTGGTGAGTGCAGCTTTTGGAAAACTGCGGCAAAGAGTGAGGAATAGCCCAGATATTTGCGTAGATAAAAATCAAAGTTTACAATGCTGTAATCCTTCCAGCCCTACTCCGTGGTGCGGAAACTTGGACCATTATAGCTGTTCCATGCGAACGTCTTCATCATTTATTGAAAATTTGTAAACAAAGTAGCTGGATAAAATTCACAAAACTGGGGTTCTCAGGGGTGTTAGTCTTCCCCGTTTGTTAGTCAACCTAAAGCTAATCCAGCTGCGTTGGACTGGATACGTTGTCAAAAGCCCTGTATGAGACTGGCAAAGGTAATCTTCAATTCTAAGCTTGCAAATGGAGAGGCGTTGTTGGTGCGTCTTGTAAGAGATTCAAAAATGGATGGAAACCAGGCTTGAAAGACTGCAGGATCAACAGAAAATCACAGGAGAATCTTACTGGAGACAGGTTTCTATGAAAGGAAGCAAGCAACAAGGGTTCAGTGGCTTTTGAATCTTTACGAGTCTCTATAGCAGAGTATGAAAGGGAAGCTCACAATTCACAGCATTTACAGCCCTGGTATAAGTGAACACCATTGTGCACTTTGTGCAAATATTTCTCTCTCATCGTCCTTCTTTTCTCCTCTTATTTATTCACTTATTTATTTATTATATAGCCCTAGACCATTGTCAGATAAAAAAATCAGATGAATGATCACACACACACACACACACACACAAACACACACATGTATGTATCATATATATGATACACACACACGCATATATGGCACAGACTGGTTTAAATGAACATACTTCTTCTAATCCTTCTTTCACACTTAGTTTAGTAATCCCATTCTTACCCCTCATCTTCCCTCTCTTTCTCTTTTCATTTCTTGTTCCTTCTTTTTCTTTCACCTGTTTTGTCTCTCCTACTATTTCATGTCTACGTATACAACCTCACGTTGCATTGTGCCTCATCTCAGTTGCTGTCAATTGCTCAAACATTGAGGATGTAAAATTCCGCTGTCTCTCCCTCCCATATCATCTTAAGTGAAGAGAGACTCTCTCCGAAACTTTGGATACTCCACTCTCCACGGAAATTTTACAGTACTCCTTTTATCACTTTTCTCATATATCACTAGACTTGTTAACACAGACCACAACCACTCACCTTGGATTCTGTTTTATATGATATATCAACTGAATTCTGTGAAACATCTCCTTTACAGTGTCTTACCTTAAACACTTCAACTGAGATATGTAGCACGCCATAAAAAGATATCTTCTGTTTTTCTCCTCTAATACCTTTATTTATTGCATTACGATATTCTACTTTTCTGTTTTAAAACAATTAGCTTCTGATACTTACATTTTCTTGGACGTTGTTTTTTGTCTCGACATTATTCCACGTGGCTTTTAGCCGAATTTTCAGCCAACTGTAAGGTCATTTCACAAAATATCCTCCCAAAGTTTTTCACATATTCGATTCTTCTTCAAAACGTTCCTTATGCACCTAACGCAGCCGCTTAAAAGGAGAGCTAACCTACAACTGTTCTATTCTTTCTGCATTCTGCTTTTCCATGCAACTTCATTCATTATATTTTCAAAAGCGACACCTCAACAGTGAATTTGTTGGCTACCCAAATATACAGCAAACTTTGTCTTTTCCTACAGCAGCATCGCACTTCTTGCACATCGGTCATGACATCTGGTGTCTTGCCACCCCTAGAAATCTTTCTCTCACAGACCATTCCGAAAGTGGGATCAATCTTTATAAGGGACGTTTCGATTTTGAAACAAACGGCTAAGAAAGTAAAAACTTCTTCCATCGGAATTCAACGTCCCACCCCTCCGAAACTCCGCAAATAGCAAGACATCATAATTAAACTGGTCGATAATATCGGCGCCGTCATAGTCAAACAAGATACACCGTCAATTCAACAATCATCTACAAAAAATTACCAAACGATTTCATAGCTACAACAAAAAACGAATCTCTACCATTATGCTTCCATTTATCTCTTCCGGTTCACTTCCTATTCTCTCATTTCAAGCACACTCCGAAACACCATCATCTATTCCGACCTACAAATTCACAAATCAGACGTTCCAGGCCACCCTATCATCTCCGCCTTTAACTACTCACTGCTTATCTTTACTGAACTCCTCTCTGCTTATCATTACAAAATATTGTTCTATTTTTCGTTGCCGCCTTACCCAGATTGTAAAGACACCAACCATGCCTTAAACCTCTTCAACTAGCTCTCTACGACCGAAGCGGTGCATTAAATTGCCTTACGCAGTCATCTCCCACTGCGATGGTCAAACAGTCCTTACCACTTTCTAGGCTTCCGCCCGCTTCCTTTACTAAGCACTGCCATCGTCCTCTAAACTCGTTATAACTCATAATTGTTTTTCCTTCTCTGAGAATTTTACAAACACTCCAGTGAGGTTGCTATGGGAACCCAATTGGGTCCCAACTATACAAACCGTTTCGTAGGTGACACGGAGGAGAGTTATACAAACGTTGTATTGACGACTGTTCACCAGATAGCAACTTGGCAGGTTTATCTCTTTCATTAACCCTTTTACACCGCCTTGAAGTTTACTTCTGCCGTATCCAACACTGTTAGTTTTCTCGGCATCTTCATCGTAACTAAAAGTGTTTCTATCTATCTCCATGCACTTCTGTTCTCTCCGTCCACTTTTATCCTCAGTTTGCACACACAGAGACTGTATTCCACCCTTCCTCACTTTCCACTTGCCAATTCTCCTTCTGAATAACACAGCGTCTGCGACTTCCAAATCCTACTCTCTGACTCCACAATCGACCCGTACCACTTTTCCTTTTGTTCAAGAAATATAGGAAACTCCTCTACCTCCAAGTACCCAGTCATACGCAGCCAGGTGCTTTACAATATGACTGCATTCAATGCAACACATATCCCTACATTAACAACATTATTAGGCTTAAGTCAGTGCTACATTATCTAAAACAACTGCTGCACATCTTCTAATCTTATATATTTATATCATCTACAAATATAGTGGTACAAGTTTATAATGGGGAAAAAGGCATCGTCTTGCTCATCACTTTCGGCAGCACATTCGAAACTACTACGTATGATCGGCCAACCTCTTCCACCCACTTCAACACAACGAGCCATTCCATTATCCATTTATCTGTGCAGTACCACTGCAAATCATCGATCCACACACGCATAAAAGCGCAAAGAATAACATTTCATATTAAAACTTGGAACCATGGCACCGACGAGTATAAACGAATCCTTCTAATCCTTCATACACTCCTAGTTCAGTAATCCCACTTGTATCCTTCAGTTCTCTTAACTAAATGTTTTTGTTTCATCTCACATTCGCTCATTTCATTTTTTCTCTCTTTTCATTATTCGTTCCTTAATGTGTATCGGGAAGCCTTGAATCAGTTTATATTGACAGAGCACATTGAGGCGACACTAGTGTATCCTCGCCTGAGCAGGTCTGAGCAAGGTTGTGTGAAAGTCCGTATGTTACCCATGAAACAAGCTACCCTCTTTCGATCCCTATGTTGTACAAGATAAGAGAGTAAAGTCAATAGAGTCTGTCACAAGTTTCGTCGCAAGAATTGCCATAATGGGAATAATGACATATGTACTACATGTGTATGTATATGTATATATAACATATATAATATATATTTATATATATGTATACATAACACATATAATACACACACACACACACACACACACACACACACACACACACACACACACACACACACACACACACACACACACATATATATATATATAGGTTATGAGCAATAGTGGTGTCAATTAGACCCAAAGGTTTCAGGTAATGCTGAATAAGTGGTATGGATAGAACACAGTTAAACTCCAGGTTAGGTGATTATACGAATAAGGGTCCAACATAGGTCATATATCAACGTGTGAATATAAGGATTTACATTTCGTAATGAGATAAAAAAAACCAAGGCGGTGTATACTATAGAACATTTATAAATAGAATGTCTTACAGCTGTTTCCAGGACTTTACTCATTGGGTATTGGAATCTTAATAATGGATTTACAAAGGCAATGACCAATCTTAAAGACAACTGGATATTACTCACAAGGTATTGGAATCTTATATGTTTGCCATTCTGCCTAAACAATGGATTTACAAATACAATATCCCTACATTCACTCTCTATTTCCTATCTTAACAAAACTAACTATTGCTTAATCATCCTCTCACACCGTCTCCGATGAAGGGATATAAAAAATATCCTGGAAACAGCTGTAAGACATTCTATTTATAAATGTTCTATTATATTATACACAGCCTTGGCTTTTTTTAATCTCATTACGAAAAGTAAATCCTTATATATATATATATATATATATATATATATATATATATATATATATATATATATATATATATATATATATACATACACACACACACACACACACACACACACACATATATATATATACATATATATAATTGAGATTCAGTTGTGTAGGTACTTAAGTTGAAGCATCAAGTTTGTGCGATATTATCCGTACGACCCAAAGTAAGGTAAATAAAATCAAAATAAGCAACAGGATATCAAGAAGTGATGCAGTACGACCGTTTCAAGCGGCTCCATTTAATTGATCAATGCAATCATTACATCAATTTAAATGTAAGGCTATCTTCAACTGCATAAATGAATTTACCCATCGCATCCTGTATATATACATACATATACATACATGCATATATATATACATACATACATACATATATATATATATATATATATATTATTTAAAAGAGTTCCAACTCTGTTTTTTATGTTTTATTTATATTCTTATAAAATTAACGTGGGATATAGAATATGGAATATATAATATAATATAAATAGTAAAATGAAATGAAGTATTGAATGTCTTATTGAATATATGAAATTTTGAGTATTAAATATAGAGAATTAAATATATAAAGGCTAGTATATACTTTCATGCCTATTAGCATTCATCAAGACTGTAACAGACTGGCTGTTCTTTTGTCTTTTATACCTATTCCTTTGGACAGCAGCAGTAGGTGGTTGGCTATTTTTAGAAATGATGCCAAGTTTATTTCAGAGATTTTTTGTGTTTAAGTTATAGGGATAAGATTTTTAAACCCCAAGTAAGATAAATTTAATCATTGTTTGTTAAGAGTGGGTTTGAATTTCTTAATAAAGTCCTTTTCTTTGCGTTTTCTCTCAATTTCATTCAGGTTGTAAAGTTTATGGAATGGAAATATCATAAAGGTTTCACGACCACATGTTGCCAGATGGTTACTCAGTAGTATTTGGCGGACTTCTGGGTTTTTAATCTGTTGTCGATGCACACGTGAGCGTTCCGATAGTGCATTACCAGTCTGGCCAACGTACAGTTCTTCACAATTAGGGCATTTGATGCAGTAGATTAGATTTCTACTTCTGCAGTTCTTGTTCGCATTGGTGAATATTTTCCCTGTTTTTGTGTTCATGTATGGGCCGGTATGAATTGATCGGCATGTACCGCATTGGCTATCATTGCATTTGGACACAGTGAATGTTTGATTTTTGTTGCTGAGGTCAAACCTTGCCTTTGTTAATAGCTTTTTCAAGTTTTTAGGTTGTCTCTTACTGAGAGTTATACTTTGATCTGTAATGATATTTCTCAATTCCTTACTTTGGGCAAGGATCGGTAAGTTCGCTTTAGCGATATTGAAGATGTTCTGGTAGCATGGATTTTGTGTCACTATAAATGGTATGATTTTTTCTTGTTTTTCTCTTCTTTGCGGTGTCCTCAGTTGTTGTATGGGTATTTTCGAAGCCCGCTGAATACCATTTTCTATAAGTAGTGACGGGTACTTTTGCTCGAGCAGAAATTCTTTCAGTTCCACTAGGCGCTGATTTCTGGTCTTTAGATCCTCTACAATAGTACATATTCTTCTGGCTAAGCAGTATGGGATGTTGCGTTTTGTATGGGGTGGATGGCACGATTTAAAATTCAGGTATTGGTGTGTATCTGTGTGTTTATAATATATATCTGTGGTAATGGCGGTGTTCTTTTTAACTACCATTATATCTAGAAATGGTAATTTGGTACTGCTCATCTCCGTTGTAAATTGGATGGATGGGTGTAGGTTGTTCAGGAGGGTGTTGAATTCTTCCACAGTGTTTTGAGATTTTGTCCAGATTATAAAGCAATCATCAAGGTATCTCTTCCATGCTTTTTCAATAAACTTCCTAAATTCAGTGTTGTATCTCTCTTCTATTTCCTGGTAGAGTTTGTAACCCATCACCGAATTCGCATAAACGGGAGCAAACCTCGTTCCCATAGCCGTGCCTTTAATTTTCCAGGATAAGTCTCACTGAGTTTAGTATAAATGTCACCGTGAATCTGTTGGGAATTGCTTCTCTGTGTTTATCTACCCAGTATTCGATCGCCTTTATTCCTAAATCATGTGGGATATTGGTGTAAAGGCTTACTACATCAAAGCTTAGTAAGATTGAATTTGATTTCCTTAACGGCACCCATACTTCCTCGGAAGTACCTAATTAAAGAAATTACAGGAGAACCAGAGGAAGAAACAAAACTCCGATGGGATCTCGCCTTAACAAAATTTAGGACCGTCATCTCTATTACCTTGTCTAAACAATCCCAATACAAAGCCAAATATGAAGCAATCGACAGTCTTATTGAAGATAAAATATCAAAACTAGCAACCAGTGTTGACTTGAAGTTTGTGTTTTCGTTGTGTTATTTTACCTGGCATTGTTATGTTTGCCGTCCTATTTTCGGAATTATACATTTTCCTTTTCAATTTGTAAGTATTGGTTTTAATGATCTGAGAGAATGGTCTACTATTGTTTCCGGTTCTAGGTCGGTTATTTGCCCAGTTCTTTGTAGGTAATCTTTGTTGAGGTTTTGAAAATGATCTGGTGTTCCTACGTCTAATGGTCTGATCAGAGAAATATTTATTTTGTTCATGTTTTTTTGTTTATAATGTGTACATTAGGGTGTTTGCGTTCAAAAAGGGAAGAGTTCTTACCATATTATACATATATACATACACACACGCGCGCACGAACACACACACACGCGCGCGCACGCACGCACACACACACACACACACACACACACACACACACACACACACACACATATATATATATATATATGGAGGCGTAGAAGTGGCTGTGTGGTAAGTAGCTTGCTTACCAACCACATGATTCTGGGTTCATTCCCACTACGTGGCACCTTGGGCAAGTGTCTTCTACTATATCCTCGGGATGACCAAAGCCTTGTGAGTGGATTTGGTAGACGGATACTGAAAGAAGCCTGTTGTATATATATATATATATATATGTATATATATATATATATATATATATATATATATATATATATATATATATATATATGTGTGTGTGTGTGTGTGTGTGTGTGTGTGTGTGTGTGTGCGTGTGTGCGTGTATACGTTTGTGTGTCTGTGTTTGTCCCCCTAACATTGCTTGACAACCGATGGTGGTGTGTTTACGTCCCCGTAACCTAGCGGTTCGGCCAAAGGGACCGATAGAATAAGTACTCGGCTTACAAAGAATAAGTCCTGAGGTCCATTCGTTCGCTTAAAGGTGGTGCTCCAGCATGGCCGCAGTCAAATGACTGAAACAAGTAAAAGAAAGATATATATATACATACATACATACATACATGCATAAAGTATATATGTATATTTAATGCCTATTTTTCATAACAGTGAAATGCGGTCTCTAGAATGTCTGGAATATAGGTGTAGAAAGCACCGAAATGCTTGATAGGAATGTAGATTCACGATACATGCTCTACTTGCCAAGCTTCTACACTCTCAGCTGTATTATGAGTGTATGCCTGCGCGCGCGTGAGAGAGAGAGACAGAGACAGAGATAGACAGACAGAGAGAGTAGACCGCAAGAAAGTGCGTGCATGTGTGCAAGCATACTTTCCACTTCAGTAAAAAAAATAATCATAAATATTGACAATTTCTGCAGACGTAATTGCAAGATACCTCAAAATATCAATATCAGTTTAGCAGTTTCAGTGGTAACATCCTTGTTTCAAATATTATCTTGGCCTAATAAGCCGGAAATAGTTGCTGATTATGTTCTAATGCTGGACTACAGTAGTCGATCATTTTAAATCAAGGTCCACTATTCTAATACAGCATAATGAGTTTTATTCTAAAACATTGTCTCTTCAAGAAAATGAAGCTCCTATATTACTCATGTTCAATCTATAAAGTATTCTTAGCTTTTGTTTTGTTATGTTGTTTGAGTCAATCATTGTTAATCGATTTGTCTAGAAACATTTAATAAATCGTAATTTTCTCTTGACTCAGAGGTCGAACATTATGTTTTTCCCCAGAGAGCTTATGTCTCGTTGCAAGTGATTACTTCATTGATGGAATATATTCGGGTCTGTTCCGGTGTGCCTGAATTGATATATATCTCAATCTATGAATATCTGTGTACATATACATACGAACAGAGACACATACAAACACACAGACTATACGTGTATACACACACACAATAATGATAATGTCATACTGCTAAGAATGAGATGTAATAAGCAACAGTGTGCTCAGTATCTCTTCGAAGCTGAATCTGTGTGAGTTGGTATTCGGAATTTCTAGTTACTGATCCTCATTCTAGTCTTGAAGTGAAATACTTGTACCTAGTGTAAGAAGAGATACATTCGAGGACTTGGAGTTGTTCGAAGTTTTCGGTGAGTGAAAGGAGAAATAGATGTATCTAGAGGAGTCGGAGGGGGAAATGTTAAACCTTTGGTGCTGATATTCAATTGAGAGATATGAGTGTCGGGGAGAGTGTATTCTACACACGTGCTGATATTACATTTCAGAGAGAAGCTTGAAGATATAAAATAGTCTGATGAGCTGTAATAGACAACGGACAATTTAATTTTGGTGTCAATAAAGATTCAAGATATAAGTAACTATGTTTTGTATTTTAGTTAAAATCGTTAGTGTTTCTTGTCCTTGATACGTATTGGTTGGAGTTAGTGAAAATCATGTTTCTTTTGACTTTCTTTACTGGTATGCACTTTAAAACGATGAAAAAGACAAGAAAAGAAGACTGGAGAAAAAAGTGGGTGACAAAGCCCACAATGGCGTTGCAACGGAGAATGGTTAGCAAAACTTGCTGCAGTAGCCACTTCAGCTTGCGGGACTCATTTCTCCGACAGGCTGTTTCTATCCATATTTTGTGGAGGAAATAAGTGGTATGGAGTCCTAGAACACCTGACGTCTCGACGGCAACCGGCACAAACTTAAACTCTTGCTCTCATTGATTTTTTTCTCCTCCGTGTTATGGGCGGCGACATATTTTGTAACAGGAGATAAAGTCTTGAAATGATACATTGTGATTAAAAACTGTAATGTGATCACATGTGACAAGAGCTAATGTCGTGAAGTCATATATAGTGAAACAGATTTGACTGCCTTACACTGATTTCTTTTATCTTTTCTTTGTTTCAGTCTTAAGACCACCTTGAAGAATTTTTAGTCGAATGGATTGAGCCCAGTACTTATTTCTAAAGCCTGGCACTTATTCTATCGGGCTTTTTGCTGAACGCCACGGGGGGGGGGGATAAACACAAATCACACACACACACACACGTGTGTTTGTGTGTATGTATGTGTGTGCCTATGTATATATATATATATATATATATAAACAATATATGAGTATATGCATATATATGTACATACCTTCATCTACATGTACATATAGATAAATAACTGGGTACATGACGTGGCAAAAGAACATGGACAAAATGATAAACAAGGTACAACAAATAAGCAAGCCACCTTCATCAGCTGCCACCATTAAAACACCGGCGTTTCGAAGAATTAAGGCAGTACGCATCGTTGAAATGGTTCTTCCCACGAACACAAATTAAATTATTTTCGTGGAGGGTAGTGGCGGACGGAAAAGAAGACAGGAAAACGAAACGGTACAAATTCTTTAGTGATGACCCAAAGTTCTGAAACACAATAGAACTGCATTTTATCAAAAATTTCTCTCCAGAACTAAATGTTGGAAAGAGAAGTAGAGACAATATGCATGAACACCCCTTCAAATGAAGCAAATTATGAACACTCCGTAGTTAACTCACATAGGCGCTGTGCTCAGCTAACACAAATGGGGAGAAATAATGCAAGCACTTGAATGGCCCTCTCCAAGCATACCATTTTAAAGCAATCAGCATTAGAATGAATGTACGTTTTCATTGGGCTTTGTACTCTAAATTTATTTCATACTTCATAATTGAAACTGCACTCACTTAAGAATCACTTTCTCAGTCCTCAAAATGTAATGTGTGTACCCACAAACCTATTTATATGTATCTTTCTCCTCTTCTAAGCAAACATATATGCACACATACACACACACGCGCACACATACACACACACACTCACACACGCATCATTTCTTTAGTTCTAGTATATATTTATATATTCACAAACATATTTTTATGTGTATAATGAGAGAAGATAAAAGAAAAAGGAAGGGATGCTTTCGAAAACAATGACTGAATCAAGAATAACATCTTGAATTGTAATTAAACTTCAACGGGTTGCCCATACCGATGCAATATCATTGAAAAGAAGCTTCTGTCATTCTCCTTCATTTTCTCCTTCCGTTTTTTTTTTGTTTTTTCTTACCTTTCTCATCCTTCTTCATAAAATTGACATTTTGAAAGGTCATTTAGCCAATACCTTCTACTCTCGTCCTCCCCTCCCTTCCTTGTTCATAAACATGTCAATACATATATAATGAGGAGATGTGTATATTTACAACTCTGTTGATATGTATATAATGAGAGGGAAAAGGAGAGACAAAGGATGCTTTCGGAAACAATGACTGAATCAAGAATAACGTCTTGAATAGTAATTAAATTTCAATTGGTTGACCACATCGATACAATATCATTGAAAAGAAGCCTCATTCTCTCTGTCTATCTTGTCCCTTCTTTGCTTTTCTTTCTCTTTCTCAGTTGTCCCGCTTCCTCTCTTTTTCCCTTTCAGCGAACAACAGATTTTTCTCCTCTTCTAAACCAAAAAGCAAAAAAAAAAAAAAAAAAAACCAACCCAAAACAAAACAAAACAAGAAAAACAAAAAAAAAAGCATCCGCTTTTCGATTAATATAAACGAAGAAGAAGCGTTCTAATATCACGATTTTGGTTTTAATTGTTCTTCAACAGTTCGGTTGAACCGGGGCTTCTCAACAATATTTTATCAATAGAGCTTTGATTACTATTGTATTCTGGTGGACTCCATAGCCATTCGATGTTTAATAACTAGTTTTAGAGAAACGTCTTTAAAAATTCCTATTTTGTTTTCACACATTAATTTGGTAAGGTTTAACTATGTAAAATGTTGAAGAAACCTAGCTGTTTCTTGCAATAAATACCGATACATTCATATAAAACAAATTTTTTTCAGGGGCCCTTATAATACTACTGTGGATTCCTGATTTGTTATTTTGTTGTCTGGACCACCCCCCCCAAAAAAAAAATCATATATGGACACGCAGAGGCCATATGGATCACAGTTGAGAACCATTGGGTTAGACGAAAGAAAACGCTAATAAACAATTATCCCAAATTCTGACTGCCTCCTTTTTCTTAATATACAATATCGGTACATCACTTCAAACACTCTATACATACATACATACATACATACATACATACATACATACATATATATATTTCTCCCTGTGCCTGTGAAATCTTGCATCCCCGCCGTAAGGCTTTATTTCCACACACGCCAGCTTAATTTAATTCGTCCTTAGTCGAAAGACACCTTTTGTTATGTCCTGTTATTATTTTTATTGTACTTGGGTAACATTGTTCGTTTTTTCCGTCCTTGTTTTCGGATACATTTGCTGCTTTCTTCCAAGGAATCTAATGTTCTTAGCTTAGTTTTTTTCTTGGGGCTGACCAGATTGGAGCAATCTCGAGTATAATTAGCTGAAATTGTGAAGATAATCTGGTACTCGACTGAGGAAAGAAAACTTCGAAGGACTTGTCCTTGTTTCTTTGTATCGTCTATCTGGACGTTTTGTTGTCCCATTTTTGTATCACCTAACTGTCCGGATGCTTTGCGTTCTTGTCCCATTTTGTATTTTATATATATATATATGTACTTATATTTGAGGAGATTCGTTATAAGTATAAGAATATAAATATATATATATATATATATATATATATATATATATATATATATATATATATATATATATATATATATATATATATATATATATATATATATATATATATATACATACATATATATATATATATATATATATATATATATATATATATATATATATATATATATATATATACATATATATATATATAATATGTGTATGTGCGTATATGGGGCTTCACTCGATGAAGCGGCTACTTGCACCTGTAGTTAAACAATATTTAAATACATAGTTATTAAGAGGAACATTATATAATGCTATATGAATATTGCACTTTAAAGGTCATATGATGTGCAGAAACGTATGTCGTGATCAACGATTAAACCCTGTAGACATCCATCCTCGTGTTATGCATGTGTATGTGCGCGCGCGCGTGTATGCATACATACATGCATGTATGTAAGTCTATGTATGTATGTATGTATGTATGTATGTATCTATCTATCTATCTATCTATCTAGCGAGCTAGCTGTCTATATCTCTCTCTCCGTGTCTCTGCCCCTCTCTCTCTCGCTCTCTCGCCCCCACTCTCTCTCTCTCTCTCTCTCTCTCTCTCTCTCTCTCTCTCTCTCTCTCTCTCTATATATATATATATATATATATATATATATATATATACGGCGTGCTTCTTTTAATTTCCGTCCAGCAAACTCACAAGGCTTTGCTCAGCCCAGGTTTAGTAGAAGACACATGTCCAAAGTGATGCGCATTGAGGCTGAACTCAATATCACATGGTTGGGAAGCAAGATCTTCACCATACAGCCGTGTGCGTGCCTACAATAGTTTACATATCTTCTTCACAGTAAAATACCCTCAGAACGAAAGCATATATTAAGCACCAGTGAAGAGACTTGTACATTAGTAAGATTCTCCATTAATAGGATTGCGTTAGTAGTTATTCATAAGAATATTTATAGAGGAATACAAAATCTGTATTTGTATTAATTCATATATTCTACATATGCATGTATAGCCAAATGTGAAATTCATAATTCCCACAAGGTTGTTTTCAACATGGTATGAATAGAATAAAAGCAGCCCAAACATAATCAAACTTCAAATGATTTCATCATTAGACCTCCGAAGATCAGGAACGAGAAACTCCAAGTAGAACTGATTTTAAAAGGCTTAAATTTGAATATACAAACGTACATACACATACATACATACATACATACATACATAGATGCATACATGCATACATGCATACATACATACATAATATACATGCACACACATACACACACGCACACACGTATGTATATATCTATATACATGCAGAGAGACACACACATTGAAACGAATAAAAAATAAATTAAAACATTAATATGTGTATTCTCTGCGTCTTTTACCTTATTTCTTAATTTTGAATTCAAGCTTCTAATCCTACTAAATATTATGAACAAACGATTGACTATCCGCCAGCGGACGCCATCTGTATATCTATCTATCTATCTATCTATCTATCTATCTATCTATCTATCTATCTATCTATCGATTTTGTGTGTGTGTATATATATATATATATATATATATATATATATATATATATATATATATATATATATATATATGTGTGTGTGTGTGTGTGTGTGTGTATAAATAGGCATATATAAACATCTGCTATATGCAACAGAAGCAGTCTTACATTAAGATAGGCATCTGTGTATCACTCTTAATGCGAATACATGACCGCAAATTAATTGTGGCATTCGTCCGAAGATAATATCTCTTAAGAACGTTCTATGGCTAAAAACACAAATTCATCAGTAGTAGCGGAAAATCGCTCAGCAGTGGTGATGAGAAAGCTAGAAGCGCATTTCTGCCTCTAAAGGTTTTGTCAGTAGCTTAAGAGATTAGCCTGGCGGCTAATTCCAACATCAACGATTTTTCAATCACAGTTTTCCTTTATCAGAAACGTTGGATTTTGCTTTAGTATATGCTTTCCAATGGATACTTGCTTCAGGCAAAGTCATAAAAATCAAAAATACACATCTATCATTTTCACCACCACTGCTTGATCATTTTCGTTTGCTACTGATTATATTAATGTTTTTACACATGGCACGTCCGTAAGAGATATTATTTCCGGGCGAAGACTACACTTAATTTGCCGTTCGTAACATATTTCCATTAAGGACAATACACAGATGGATATATATATCTGTATTTTCGTTCTTTTATTTAGTACCAATTACAGAAGATGGAACTTGTGTTAACTCTTACTGACCATTCATGTCACCTTTATACAGGAGACATAATCTGTCAATATAGCAATTTCGTCTTATGGTGTTGTCAGGATATTGCATTGGATTTAAGCTGATTAGAAACAATTGTAAGCCAATGATAATTAGAGGGACTACTTCAATCAACGGACATCGGAAATTCTTTTAGGCTTCAGATTAGTAATGAGTGATGTTTTCATTGTATGTTCATAACGATAAAAAAATGTCAAATCGTATATGATATCTATGAAGTAGTTATAAAATTACACGCTCATCTAAAACCGCTGACATAGTTCTATTAGTTTGTAATGCTAGTAATGTGCTATAGCACAAAACAGCGTTTGAGAATACAACTATCAAAGCAGTTAAAATAACTATATTTTGTCATCAGACGTTAACGATCTAGAAAGGAGATTTGAAGTTCATTGAAGGGAAGAAAATTTGAATTCTATTTGGACTTATCCTTTAAATTGCAACTTTTAAATGATGATTTGCAGATCATTAAGATTCATGTAACCGTTATAATGGTGCCCGGCAATGATCATAAATAACAGGGGTGAAATGATTGTACTGAAAGCATTCCTATTTACCAAAATATGCTTAATGTCAAGTTTAGCAGGGTATCCAAATGTACATTCGACTAAAATATTTAAACCTATCTGCTATATATCAAAATATCAATGCGCGTCTAAGTGCGAAGCAATGCAATGCGGATATATTCTTGCTTGTAAAATATAGAAGCAAATAGATAAATAAATAAATCAACGACCACAACTCTACCTGTTATTAAAACCTTATCAGACGACTTAACAATTTATTTGAATGTATACTCGCACAAATGTACACGAGTAGGTGTATGTGCATTTATATATATATATATCTGTTGAATAAAGTTACAACATCGTCTGGTTTTCAAGTTTTGTATTACTGTATTTCAAAAGAATGTTTTACAATGTTGAAGTGTGTTAAACATAAAAAAATATTTAGTAATGTTCATAAAGTTGAATTAGCGCTTTCATACGTTCGTAGTATCAGATTTCAAAATGTATTGACTGACAGTTGAGCTTAGTGCTTGACAACTGTAGTAAAATGACTGGCTTCTTCCTTTTCCTTTTTATACTTTTTAGAAGGCTCTGACAAGCTGAACTTTTGGAATACAGTTTTGACCAATCAGCGTGCAGCTTAAGCATCACAGTTTTCCTGGCACACCGATATTATTGGCATAGACCCCACCTTTATTTTAACCAATTAGTTTGCGATTTACATGTAATGGTTTTATGAGTGAATAAACTTAGTTGGCTTCGATCGTTTTTATTTCAATCGATGGGGGTCTTCTGTCATTTGCTTATATTCATATGTTAAAGATATTTTTTAATACACCTCATGAACTGGTTGTTATATTATTGTTGTTAGTTCTGTTCAGAACAAGTTTGAACATTTTAATGAAACGTTTTTCCTTTATTTTTCTTCCAACCTCACTCCTGTCATGTAGTTTGTGGAAATGAAAAATTAGAAATATTTTCTGACCACATGTTTCTATATGTTCGCTCAATGAAATTTGACCAACATTAGCGTTCCGGATTTGTTGTCTGTGAACTCATGAGCGTTCTGATAATGCATTTCCCGTCGCAATTAGGGCATTTAATGCAGTAGATCAAATTTCTGCTTTTGCAGTTCATATCTGCATTTGAAAATCTCCATTTTTTATTCTAATGGATCTACCCGTATGAATGTATCGACACGTTCCACATCGGTTATCATTACAATTGGATACTGTGAATGTTTCAACCTATTTGTTCAAGATAATAGTTTCTTTAGGTTTTGTGATTGCCTTTTGCTTAAGATAAGTGTTTGATTAGTTTTTTAATTTTTCACTTTGTTTCATGAATGGCAAATTTGTTTGCCAATACAGCAGTTGTAGTAATGAAACAATTCAACATTATGCAACCTAAGTTAGTAACAATAGAAGAGGGAAATATATATGATCGCTGAATACTGGACGGTTAAAAATCATTGTAAGGAATGAAATAAAAAGTTCACAGTACACCAACAACAGAAAGTGAACTGGGCCTAATAACAATGAAACAAGAACTGGAAACTCCTAGTGTGAAAAATCCCGTTATGTCTTAGTAGAAAGAGTCATTTCTCAGGAATATTTTAAATCATTTTCATCTAAGACTTGGAATGGCAGGAAAGATTTTAATCAGAATACAATATGGGTAAATATAACCAAGCAAGAATGGTGTTATAACATCAATAGTAAAACTACTTTTATCGACATTAACATTCATCAATGTTGTGGGAAAACTGTATAATGGGAAGACACCCATTGACCTCATTGCTGGTTATTGGGCTCAAGATAGATTTCACTAACGTATGATGGTTGTCCCGAAAAGTGGCAAAGCTATTTTATTTACTGAAACAGGTCGTTCAAATTGCATATGCTGGTATAGTAAATCTTCTACAAAGTACTATTCATCATAGTCTCCATCACAAGCGATCGATGAAGTTAGCTATCGAATTCTCTTTCAAAGTAAATTCAGTTGTGTCCTGTGTTCCTACTTCTTGTTCTCGAAGAGTGCAAACAAACATAGAATGAATAATATCGACAGCCTCTACATCAGAAGAAAAGAGGAAAAAGCTGTTGAGTGTCAGATGATATTACTGACTGAAGATAGCTTGTGCGTTTCGTATGAAATCACTCAGATAAATAAACGGCAATAGCAAAGATAAATGAATTGACCAAATGCTCAAAAGTGAATTACATCCTGCGAGCTGACTGCATACTCTCAAGAAGCACTCACTCGGAAGATAAACACTCTGTGCCAGAAAAGGAAGACATGAATGGAATGCTAATATTGGTTTCTAGGCCACCAATTTTGGATGAGGGGGTAAGTCGATTACATCGACCCAATTTTCAACTGGTACTTATTTTATCAACATTGGAATTATGAAAGATTAAGTAGACCTCCGCGGCATTTGAACTCAAGACGTAAAGCCGGAAGAAATACTTCTAAGCTCGGTAACGATTCTGCCAGCTCGCTGCCTTAGGGAATGGTAATATTGATTTCAAATTTTGGCACGAGGCCAACAGTTTGGGGTGAAGGGGTAAGTCAATTACATCGACCCCAGTGCTCAACTGGTACTCATTTTATCGATCCCGAAAAGATGACAGGCAAAGTCGAGCTCAGCGGAATTTGAACTCAGAACGTAAAGCGGACGAAATGCCGCTAGATATTTTTGCCGGCGTGCTAACGATTCTGCCTGCTTGCTGCTTTAAATGTACCTACTCTTGGCTCAATGGCTGCTATATCATCTCACATTTATAAGCTTATGCTTTTGCAATCCAATAGCTAGAAATAGTTGCGAGATAACTTTTAGTCTAATTAAATAATAACACTTTTAAGCCCCTAATATGCAACTGTAAATATCGGTTATGTCACACTATGTCACACTTCAGTGGAGAACATGAATTATGTAATCAGCAACTGCCCCCAAATGTCATTGCGATATGATGTTGCTAAGATATTCCTAAAAAAAGACAGCCGTGAGATAAACATAAGCAGCAACCCTGC